>NC_058406.1:162269187-162569187 GCF_002201575.2 Neomonachus schauinslandi
CTATCTATCTATCTATCTATCTATCTATCTATCTATCTATCTATCTATCTATCTATCATCTATCTGACAGGAAAGTTTGACACTCAGGAAGCAATAATAAATGCCTCTGATAAATATATCAGTCAGGAACTTGCAATCAACCAATGGCACACTGAACCTGAGTGGGGGTAGAGTTTGACGAAACTGACAAATAGTGCAGTTCCTCTGGGCTATGAACAGCTATACATTTCCCTTCTCTCTAGTGCATCAATATTTTATTTCCCCTTCCACTACTAGGTGATACTGCAAGTAAAACTCATCAAATATTTGCTACTAATCTTCTATAAAATAGAAACATTTTTTCCAGAATGCAAATCAATTATCTCCTTAACATACTGTTTAATTCACCCAACATTTCTTTTTCATAGTGAGGCTTTGTCAAGGAAAGTAGTACAACATTGATTTGCATTTTAGCATCAAGTCATTATCCTTTGGTGGACTTCTCAAACATGGTTAATAAACTAGTTCTTGGAGTAGCACCGTACAAGATTCCTTACATCAGCATGAGAATTTGTTGAACATCTCCCAAGTAAAAACAATTATGGAAAAATCATCTAACTCTTTACAGTTGTAAAGTGCTTATATCTGTATATACATACACACACACATATATATATACACACATATATTTTTTATACATATACTTTTGTTTTTTATTTACACATAATTGGCATTCCCAGCCTTCCAGAGTTGATAATCATCTGACCAAAATAAAAATATGTAACATAACCTAGAAATCAATGAATAATATTTTAAGCCTATTATTCTCATGTGCAACTGAACTAGAATGAATCAAAATTAAATTAGATTTCTACCAGAAGAAAGTTCTACATTAAAGATAAATAGTAGGGGCGCCTGGGTGGCTCAGTTGGTTAAGTGTCTGCCTTCAGCTCAGGTCATGATCCCAGAGTCCTGAGATCCAGCCCCGCATCGGGCTCCCTGCTCTGCGGGAAGCCTGCTTCTCCCTCTGCCTCTGCTGCTCCCCCTGCTTGTGTTCCTTCTCTCTCTGTCTCTCTCTCTCTGTCAAATAAACAAATAAAATCTTTTTTTAAAAAAAGATAAATAGTAAAGTGAAGGAGACAATTTTATTAATAATAACATAGCACGGAAATGCATTTGTAAGTTTTCAAATTATTGCAAATATTATTGAAATACAAAACAATCTGTCTTTGAATTTTCAACATATTTCAGGTGGAAAGAAAGAAGGAATGATGAAGGAAGGAATGAAGAAAGGAAAGAGGGAAGGAAGGAAGGAAGGAAGGAAGGAAGGAAGGAAGGAAGGAAGGAAAGAAAGAAGGAAGAAAGGAAAACTTGGCTCCTTCAAGTAAACCGTATTTCAGTTTCAATGGGTGTTGCTTCTCAGACATCATTAAACTAGTTCTTGGAGTAGCACCGTACAAGATTCCTTACATCAGCATGAGAATTTGTTGAATATCTCCCAAGTAAAAACAAAATACTCAAAAACTTCCCTTTGTCCTACATTTCCCTCCAGCTATTATCCTTTTACAGAGTTGTCTGTATTTGTTGCCTCTAATTCCTTTTTTACCAACCACATATAAAGGCATCCCAATCATGTTTTGTCAAGGTCACTCATTCAGCCAAATCACTAATCAATTTTTAATCTTCATCTTTCTTGTTTTCTCGGTAGTGTCTGACATTCTATGTCTTCTGTGGCAACCTCTACTCTAAGCTATTGATTCATATACCCTATTACCTACTCCATACACCTACTTGGATATCAGTGGGCATCTCAGACTTACTATATGTAGAACATAATTTTCGATTTTTGTTCCTGAACTTGCTCTTTCCACAGTTTTACTTCTCATAGTTATCACTTGTTCTAATCTGCAATTATCTCTCTCCTGAACTCTTGAAACAGCCATTCAACTACTCTCCCTGTTTCGATGTTTGCCTTCTCAAGATGTTTTCTCAACACACAAACCAAAGCTATCCTTAGAAAATATAAAATACATGATCACTCTTCTGTTCAAAATCCTACAATGACCTCCCAATTCTGAGTATAAACCAAACCCTATTAAGACCCATTTGATTTAAACAGCACTTCCTCTACTTTAGTCACTCTGTGATCCCCTCTTCGACCACTCTTCCTTTCAGATACCACAAAGACCACAAAGAACATTGTGTTGTACTATGAAAATGTTGTGGGTTTTTTTGTTGTTGGTTTTAGCCACTTTCCAGAGACACTTAAAAGGCAATTACACCTCAAATTTCAAAATCCCCATCATCAATTAAAAACATGGTGCTAAATTTTAGATCTTATGAATATTATGGAAATATTAGGAAAGATTTGGATATCATATTTATAAGCTTTTATTATTCATTCCATATCTGTAATCTTCAGCAGACATAATTGGCCAATATTTCTAATGAGTTGCACCTGAGAAAATAAAATTTTATAACTTTTCTAGAAGGGGGGAGGGGCAGAGGGAGCGGGAGAGAGAGAATCTCAAGCAGGATGCATGCCCAGCATGGAGCCCCATGTGGGGCTTGAGCTCAGGACCCTGAGATCATGACCAGAGCCAAAATCAAGAGTCAGATGCTTATCCAACTGAGTCACCCAGGTAACCCACAGAAATTAAAATTTTAAATGAAATTTCACTTAAGCAGATATTTTGGTTGTCTTTTAATATATTCCCATTTGGCTTTTTCAGAGTAAATGAAAGACTTATTTTTTCTACTAGAATTATTTTAAAAAATGGTATTTTCTGCTGGAGTGGTGGGGGGTGGGAGGGATGGGGTGGCTGGGTAATAGACATTGGGGAGGGTATGTGAGTGCTATGGTGAGCACTGTGAATTGTGTAAAGCTGTTGAATCACAGACCTGTACCTCTGAAACAAATAATACATTATATGTTAAAAAAAAGAAGAAAGATAGTAGGAAGGGAGAAATGAAGAGGGGGAAATTGGAGGGGGAGATGAACCATGAGAGACTATGGACTCTGAGAAACAAACTGAGGGTTCTAGAGGGGAGGGGGGTGGGGAGATGGGTTAGCCTGGTGATGGGTATTAAAGAGGGCACGTACTGCATGGAGCACTGGGTGTTATATGCAAACAATGAATAATGGAACATTACATCAAAAACTAATGATGTAATATATGGTGATTAACATAACATAATAAAATAAAATAAAATAAAATAAAAAAATGGTATTTTCTTGCAATTATGGAAACCATATTTCAGGTTCAATGGGTGTTGCCTTACTCATTCATTGTAAAATGAGCTGAAAATACGCACTTAACCAGTTCTAAAATATCCATCATTATTTTGTTACTCAATTACAATTCTGCTCATTCATCATTTTAAGTATAATATCAGAAGCCAAATTTATTGATTGCATTTATTTTTTAGAAGGAACACGGTTATTGGGAAAAGACTGGAAAGTAAGGAAACCCAAAATTCAGTCATTTCCTACCTGAAACAGCCATTTGACTCTGACCAATTTACTTACATTCTCTGGTGTCCTGTTTTATCATCTGTGAAGTAGCGTTTTCAAATTGATGAATTAACTGTAAGATCTATGTCACTCTAAATGTCAAGATTATATGATCATGTCTGAGCAAAATGGTGGCTATCTGATCCTGAACTTCTCTTGTAATGCCCCTTAAAACTATACAAATAACCAAGGATGAAAATAAAATGATGCATGGCCTGTGCCTTCAGAATACTACATCCCCCACTTATCTGTAAATAAAGAAAGAAAAAATCCTACAGATTCCACTTGCATGACTGAATATAGAGCATAGGAGGGGAATATTAAGGCAGATTAGAAAAGTGGAGTAGAAGGGATAGAGGACATAAACAAAGCATATGCAAAATCATCCCATAAAGGGAGTCAAATACTAAGTGCCAAAACTAAACACAGTACTGAGACTTGGTAGTTCACAACAATAAGTAAATGCAGGGGATTTAAAAGGTCTGGGGCTAGAGTTAGCAGTCTCAGAGAGCATTAATTATGAAGCAGATACACATATATATTGAAAGGGTAGTACTCATGGGAAATGAGGCAGTGAAGGATAATAATGAAAAAAAATGGGGGAAAAAATGAAGAACCCCAAAGCAACAACAACAACAACAACAACAACAAAAAGACATGCCAGCCCTTCTCTTACCTTCATCAGCATAATCCATAAAAAAAATTCTAAAGAAGAAGAAAAAAAAAGGGCATTCTCAAGCTAGGAACGCTGTCCATAAAATGAATAGACATAGGAAAAAGCCTATCTATATGAAACTACAGTGATAAATCAGAAATGGGAGTCGACGCATTTCTGATGATAAAAATTTTCACTTAAAAACACCATGGAGAGGGTGCCTGGGTGGCTCAGTTGGTTAAGCGACTGCCTTCGGCTCAGGTCATGATCCCGGAGTCCTGGAATCGAGTTCCACATCGGGCTCCCGGCTCGGCGGGGAGCCTGCTTTTCCCTCTGACCCTATCCCCTCTCATGCTTTCTCTCTCTCTCTCTCTCTCTCTCTCAAATAAATAAATAAATAAAATCTTAAAAAAAAACAAAAAACAAAAACAACACCATGGAGTTAAATAAAATTGTAATACAACACCCCAAACTAAATTAATTATACTCTAACAAGAAACAAGGGATATAAAAATCTCCTTGCATCAGAAATATGAATAGCAATATAAGTGGACATAAAACAGATCATAATGAAAAAAAGCTTTAACTCAGGTAAGAGACAGAAGAAAATGATAAAATTATGATAGAAGTGAAGATAAATTATAAGGTGCCCAAGGAAGAAAGATTCAAATAAAAATTTTACAAAGGATATTAAATAAAAGTAGGAAAAAGAAAAACTCATGGGAATGAAAATGAAATAAAGTAAAATGGATTCGAGAAATAAAGCAGCTGAAATGGAAGACAGATAAGTAACATAATGTAGTATCCTTGAAGGAGGAAATCAAAACAGTGCAAGAGAACTAGTATTCACATGTATAATTTAAGAAAATTTCCAAAGATAAAAGAAGCCTCACAGGATGTAAAATCAATGTACAGACATCTGTTACATTTCTATATACCAATAATGAAGCAGGAGAAAGAGAAATTAAGGAATTAATCCCATTTACAACTGCACCAAAAATGATAAGAAACCTAGGAATAAAACTAACCAAAGAGGTGAAAGACTTGTACTCTGAAAACTATAAAACACTTATGAAAGAAATTAAAGATGAAACAAAGAAATGGAAAGATTTTCCATGCTCATGAATTGGAAGAACAAATATTGTTAAGATTTATACTATACTACTCAAAGCAATCTACACATTTAATGGAATCCCTATCAAAATACCAACATCATTTTTCACAGAGCTAGAACAAACAATCATAAAATTTGTATGGAACCACAAAAGACTCTAAATAGCCAAAGCAACCTTGAAAAAGAAAAGCAAAGCAGGAGACATCACAATTCTGGCTTCAAGTTATATTACAGACTGTGGTAATCAAAACAGTATGGTAATGGCACAAAAATAGATACATAGATCAATGGAACAGAGTAGAAGACCCAGAAATGAACCAACAACTACATGGTCAATTAATCCTCAACAAAGCACGAAAGAATATTCCAAGGGAAAAAGACAGTCTCTTCAACAAATGGTGTTGGGAAAACTGGGCAGAAACATGCAAAAGAGTGAAACTAGACTGTACACAAAAATAAATTCGGGATAGATGAAAGACCTAAATGTGAGACAGGAAACAATAAAAATCCTAAAGGAGAACACAGACAGTAACTTCTTTGACCTCAGCCATAGCAACTTCTTACTGGATATGTCTCTTGAGGCAAGGGAAACAAAAGCAAAAATAAACTAATGGAACTTCATCAAAAGAAAGTTTCTGCACAACAAAGGAAACAATCCACAAAACTAAAAGGAAATTTACAGAATGGGAGAAGATATTTGCAAACAAGATATCTGATAAAGGGTTAATATCCAAAATCTATAAAGAACTTATAAAACTCAACACCCAAAAAGCAAATAATCCAATTAAAAAATAGGCAGAAGACATGAATAGACATTTTTCTAAAGAAGACATACAAATGGCCAACAGACACATGAAAAGATGCTCAACATCACTCATCATCAGGGAGATACAAATCAAAACTACAATGAGATATCACCTCACACCTGTCAGAATGTCTAAAATCAACAACTCAAGAAACAGCAGGTATTGGTGAGGATGTGTAGAAAGGGGAATCCTCTTGCACTATCGTGGGAATGCAAACTGGTGCTACCACTCTGGAAAACAGTATGGAGTTTTCTCAAAAAGTTAAAAAGAGAACCACCCTACAATTCAGTGATTGTACTACTAGGTACTTACCCAAAGAATACAAAAATACTAATTCAAAGAGATACATGCACTTCAATGTTTATAGCTGCATTATCTATAATAGTCAAATAATAGAAACAGCCCAAGTTTCCATTTACTGATGAATGGAGAAAGAAGAGGTGGGATATATCTAATGTATATATATAATGGAATATTACTCAGCTATAAAAAAGAATGAAATCTTACCATTTGCCATGACATGGATGGAGCTAGAGAGTATTAAGCCAAATAAATCAGTCAGAAAAAGACAAATACCATATGATTTCACTCATATGTGGAATTTAAGAAATAAATGAGCAAAGTGGAAAAAAAAAAAGACACACACGAAGAAACACTTTTAACTACAGGGAATAACCTGATGGTCACCAGAGGGGAGAGGGGTGGGGGAATGGGTGAAATAAGTGATGGGGTTTAAGGCGTGCTCTTGTAGTGATGAGTACCAGGTGTTGTATGGAGATGCTGAATCACTATTGTACACCTGAAACTAATATTATACTGTATGTTACCTAACTGGAATTAAAAACAAACAAACAAACAAACAAACAAACAAACAAACAAACAAGCAACAGAAGCCTCAAGTCTAGACTTGAAAGGAAGTACTGGGTCCCAGAGAAAACTGATCTTGTACAGTTACATCTGAGAAAAATTCTAATGAATCTTTCAGTTAGACAAACAAACTAACAAAAAAGCAAAATAAAATCCTTCAGGGCTTCCAGGCCAAAAGTTGGAATAATGCACAAAAGCAAAGGAATTAGACTTGTACCAGATTTTTTCAAAACAACATGCAAAGTAAGGCAACAGTATTTTCAAGAAACTTACAGGAATAAAATGCACTCATAGGATTTTATGTCTATATAGACTGTTTCCTGAGGAAAACATCTATAAAAATCAGTCTTGAGGGGCGCCTGGGTGGCTCAGTGATTAAGCATCTGCCTTCAGCTCAGGTCATGATCCCAGGGTTCTGGGATCGAGCCCCGCATTGGGCTCCCTGCTCCGCGGGAAGCCTGCTTCTCCCACTCCCACTCCCCCAGCTTGTGTTCCCTCTCTCACTGTGTCTCTCTCTGTCAAATAAATAAATATTAAAAAAAAATTAGTCTTGGGCATGAACTGTTGTAATATTGTACACATGTGTCCTTCTACAGATGCATTAGGATAGGAGCTTTGTCTGAGAGATGATTGGTAAAATTTTGGCAAACAAGTGACTGTGAGAAATTAATATTTTAATTTTAAAACTTAGATTAAAATAACGGTATATATATATATCATATTTTCTGCCAACATGAGGAAAATGCAGCAGCAACCACCACCACCACAACAATGGGAGAATTTAGATTGAACTTCCAGGAAAGCAAGACAGTTTTTCTTGCTTTTGGATCCAAGGCATTTTGAGGCTACATACCCTCCATACGTCCTAGTCCTCTTACTGTAAACATTCTAAGCACACCTTATTTTCTAATTAAAAGAAAACTGAAGCCATCAGGTATGAAAACTGATACTTCTTGATTCTTTCCTCCACTCCATACCTATAAGTTCATTTGCATTCAAACTCATTATTATACATTTACTTCTTATATCTGACAGCATGTCTATTCCTGCTCATGATTGCTCTCCATCTATGCATTTGATTTGGGGTCTTACAATTTTCTCAGGGACACTTGGGTTCATTGTTGAGTTTCCAGTTACCTAACAGCCACCAAATCTACAAACATTTCTATTTCAAATGTATAACACATCTCTGAATTGTGAAGCTTATACTATAACATACTAACATACATTCTAATCACCACATTTTAGCTGAAAATAACTACTTGTTCCTCAAATCTTCCCACTAAAGTGTCCCATACTATACAACTAGGTTCCTGAATAAAAAGCTCAGATCTCTTTGAGTTCCAGTTGTACATTAACAGTTTCAGTTTGATATCTTACAGTGAAGTTATATGTAACAAGCCTAAATCAATTTTATTTCTCTACTTTCCCATCTGATCTTCCTTCCCTATACCATATTTCCTTAATGTCACAGCTGTCCACCCAGTCACTCAAGCAGAAAGCTGGACATTATCTTTGGTTATCCCCTCTACTTCAACTCTGCTCTCACATCTGTTTGGATTCTAGGGATGGCCAATTTTGTCCTTTAAAGGTCTCCAGATTCTGTTGTCTTCTCAACTGCCATTATGTTGGGTTTGGGCTTATCTCTTTTCTGGATGATTAAAATGTTTTTTTTTAAATTCACTTTCTCCCTCTAATCCCCATTCTATACAATTGCCAAATATAAATCATAGAATATTACTGTCACCAAATTATTTTTCTTAGGAAAATAAATCATAAGCTTATAGATAGAAACTTCAAACTGGCTATGATTTAGCTGATGAGAATTTAAACTGTTCAGAAAGACGTATTTGTTTTCATTTACTTTTGCTGTGTTGCTGTCTAAATCTCATCATCTAGGCTAGGTCAAATTTCCCAATCTCATTATAGAAGGCAAATTTTATAGGGTGTCTTGCAATTTTCCATTTTGTTGGACCTTGATCTCCTCCTATCTGCATATCTAAAGGTGATCTCTCCCAAAATGGGAAAATTGCTTTAAAACACATTGTAAGCAGCAGATTGGAGCTAATGTGAGCTTGACCAAAAATCCTATTATATATTCTTGAATGTTAGTGACCATTTAAATTAATTTTAAAAAATTATGCATCAGTCTTAAAGCAATGAACATTATATTGTTTTATTACATTTCCCTCAGAATTCTTTGTCTGCTAATTCTACAACATGACTGAGAAATATGCCCTTGGGTAAGGATTATTATTTGATTCACTGGTGTAAAGACTGATGATAAGAATGTAATTTAATTTATTTCAAATCTCATCCTACATTTTTATTGACCTTCCAACCTGTTCTATAAAGGACCCTAAACATAACTGTGGCTTTGGATCTGATGATTTAGTATGTGAACAGACTTTGCACATTTGTTGGTATTTTATTTTTCCACTTTCATTTGCTTCTTTTAAGCTCAAAGAATCAGACTGTCAGAAGGTTATACCTTTTTTTCCTAACCCAAATAGGGAGATGTTACACCCCAAAATATAAGACATGCAAATATGATCACACAACATCTTTTTAAATATGTGCAAAAATTCAGAAAACTTTTCCAGGCTTTGTCAGTTTCTTTACATAAGTAGAAGGAAGATGAAATTTCCTTTCCCACATAATTTCACAGCACACAAACCATGAACAGAAAAAAAAAATATATATATATATGCCTCATGTAAACAGATATTGGCTGCCAGTGTAATTTTCTATTTTACACTCCATTTTACAGTATATGTGTTGTTGAATTTGTATAATTGTATGAGTCATTTCATTCTGTTCAGGACATCCATTTAATGTTATCTTAAATTCATATACTGATTGGTGCTTAATTAATATTCATTGTTCATGATGTTTTTTATGAACCATAAAAATTGGCAGCACATATAGACAACATGATTATTTTTAAAAAGCATAAAGCAAGATATTTATAAAAAGATCATTCGATCCAACTATCTATTATTTTTCAAAGGAACATAAGAAAATACATTTTCTTCTGTTTGAGGGACTGCTTTGAAAATGCCCCAACTTGATGACCACTGTACTTGGCTTCACAACTGAATTAAAGAGAGATAAAATATTCTATCTCCTTATTGCTACCAGAAATATATCAAGCAGAAAAATGATAATACTTTTATTTTGAGTAGTTTTTTTTTAAAGATTTTATTTATTTATTTGAGACAGAGAGAATGAGAGAGAGAGAGCACATGAGAGGGGGGAGGGTCAGAGGGAGAAGCAGGCTCCCTGCCGAGCAGGGAGCCCGATGCGGGACTCGATCCAGGGACTCCAGGATCATGACCTGAGCCGAAGGCAGTCGCTTAACCAACTGAGCCACCCAGGCGCCCTATTTTGAGTAGTTTTGCAAGTCAATTTGAGTCAAAGTTTTGCCTCTGAAATAAACTTAATGTAGTCTGAAATGTTGTGAAGACTATAATCAATATGAATGACAGTTCAGGGCACTGGCCAGAATATGCTGCTTTACTGATGCCCTCAGAAGGTTGGTGTTTTCCTTCCTGCCTGCCTGTCTTCCTGCCTTCCTTCCTTCCTTTATTGTTTTTAGCCTAGAAAGCAGCCATGGAAGTTGAGTAGTAGACTAAATAAGAAAACTATATTAAATAGATCAGTGGGATTAACCACTTAAAGCTTTCAAAACTTTTATTAATACAAAATACTATCATTTTACAAATATTTTAGGTATCTTTGGGAGTACTATTAGGTTCTATTTTAAATTTTTAATTAAAAAAATAATAATTTTTACCTTTTGGAGAAGTTTTCGGTTGACAGCAAAATTGAGCAGAAAATACAGAGTTCCCTTATACCCTCTGCCAACACACACACACACACACACACACACACAGCCTCCCTCACTACGGGCATCCTGCAACACAATAGTATATTTGTTGCAACTAAAGATTTACAGACACATCATCCTCTGAAGTTTTTAATTTACATTAGGGTTCACTCTTGGTGTTGCACTTTCTGTGGGTCTTGACAAGTTTTTAATGACATATATTCACCATTGTAGTAGCATACAGAATAGATTTACTGCCCTAAAAATCCTCTGCATTCTTCCTATTCATCCCAACCTGTCCCTAACTCCCGGAAGCCACCTATCTTTTCACTCTATCCACAGTTTTGCCCTTCCCAGAATGTCATATAGTTGGAATCATACAGTAGCTTGCCTTTTTAGATTGGCTTCTTTCACTTAACTAATATGCATTTAAGTTTCTTCCATGTCTTTTTGTGGCTTGATAGCTCATTTCTTTTTAGCACTAAATAATATTCCATTGTCTAGATATATCACAGATTATTTATTTATCCATCTATTAAAGAACATCTTGGTTGTTGCAAGCTTTGGTAATTATAAATAAAGCCACTATAAATATACATGTGCAGTATTTATGTTAACATAAGTTCTCAATTCACTTGGTTAAATACTAAGGAGTATGATTGCTGGATTATATAATACGAATATGTTCAGTTTTGTAAGAAACTGCCAACTGTCTTCCAAAGTGGCTGTACCGCATGCCCACCAACAATTAATAAGGGTTCCTGTTGTTCCACAGCCTCACCAATATTTGGTGTTGTGTTTTGGATTTCAGTCATTCTGATAGGTGTGTAGTGGTTGTTTTAATCTATAATTCCCTGACCACATATGATGTGAAGCATATTTACATATGCTTATTTTCCCTCTATATATCTTTTCTGGTGAGGTGTCTGTTCAAATCTTTTACCTATTTTTAAATTGAGATGTTCATTTTCTTATTGTTGAGTTTTAAGAATACTTTGTATATTTTGAATAAGAGTCCTTTCTCAGGTGTGGGATTATTTGCAAATGTTTCCTACCATTCTTAACTCATCTTCTCATTTTCTTCACATTGTCTTTTGCAAAGCAGAGATTTTTTAGTTTAATAAAGTTCAGCTTATCAATTACTTCTTTCATGGATTGTGTCTTTGGTATTGGATCCAAAAAGTCATTGCCATACTCAAAGTCATCTAGAGTTTCTCTTAATGTTATCTTCCAGAAGTTGTAGAGTTTTGAATTTTACATTTAGGTCTACGATCCATTTTGATTATTTTTGTGAAATATGTAAGGTGTGTGTCCTCATATAGATATTGTATAGATTTATTAGATTTATACAAAAGTATATATAATCTTAGGGGGTGTTAATTTAAGTGGTAATGTGTTTTTAATTTCAAATTCTACTTGTTCACATTAAAATATTCTTCCACATTCAATTTATTTGAAAACAAACTAAATAAATATAAGCTGCACTTTCCAGAATATGATAGAAATGTGTTTGAATAATTCACATATTGTGAAATAATAAAATCTTAATATAATGTAAAATTGTATGTAGCTACATAATAAGTATATATTCTATGTAAAAATAATAATAAAAATATAAGGCTTGTTAAGACTTTAAATGCATTCTCTCATTAATTCTCACAACATTCCAGTAAGGTTACAACTATGATCTTTCTCATTTATAGATGAGAAAACTGAGACATCAAAAGCTTAAGATACTTGCCCAGTGTCTCCGATGAGCAAGCAACAGAGCTGAATACCATATCATGGGTGACTCAAAATCCATGCTCTTAACACTTGAATGATACCACCTTATTATTAAATGTGGCAAATGCCCTCCTGGTCAACTTTCATTTGGTATATTTTGCCAAAATATTTCTATTGTTTCTTTCAATGGAAAGCCTCATCAAAAATTTTTATAGATGTTCCAATCCCTCTTATGTTATTGTTAAAACTCTACATGAAATGAATATACTGTGTGAGTTAAATATTTAAATTCTGTAAACATTCTTGATATTTACAGTGAAGAAGGATATACACAGTAGCATTGAAATAATATTTCCTAGCCAAAAATACTGCAGGTTTTGACTACTATGAACATTCTCATCTCTCTATTTTCTTACTATATCTTCTTTATTTATTGTCACCAAGTTGTGTCTTCTTTTCTTTTTTTGGAGATAACTCTTTAATCCTCACTTCCTCTTTTCCTTTTCCTTTTAGAAATTATCTCCTTAGGCTAGTTCTACATCATCTTGTTTAGATCACTACAAAAGTTAGACTATGAGATTTTATTCCAAACTAGCCTGTCTTCTTGAGGGCAGAAGATCTATCTATCTATCTATCTATCTATCTATCTATCTATCTATCTATCATCTATACATCATCTATCTATCATCAATCTATCTAAAACATTGATCTCAGTAGTAGTTCAACCAATACTTTTCATTAATATGAGGGCTCTCCTTGTGGAAAATTAGATTATTTAAAAATCATCACACTCTTCCCCACTTTTTGGGGGGTATGGAGAGGGAAGGGGAGCAGAATCCACTTACCTGACTCTTATACCTGGGCTTGCCAATGCGATTTGATTTGGTCAATGGACTTTAACAAACAAGATGCTAGCAGAGTTATAAAAATGTCTGTATGGTTGAATTTTTATTCTATGCACTTTTGAATTTGTCAAAAGACCATATCTGGGCTAGTTCACTGGTCCCAGAAAAAAAAAATGATGCATAGAGCCAAACTCAGCCTACATCAGCCCATGCTCGGCATATATACAGAGTTGTGAACATAAATGATTGTTGTTTAAACTAATGAGTTTGGGGGTGGCTAGCATTACCATTGTGTCCATCAAATGATACAATACCACATTTAGAAAACAAGTCATTTATAAAAATATGTACCACTTTACACATAGTCAGATTGGCCTTATTCCAAAATTCTGAATAAAAACTATCATGATTTCTCAGTTAAGATAAAAATAACATTGGGGTTTTATTTAATCAAATGAAGAAAAACTTTGCTCTCCTCTATCATTAAAAATCAAGTTCTGAAAACCTAAATACCTCACATATCTCATATCTTACCTTCTGCTTATAACAGATAAGAAATGACATCTTAGTCCCCAATGTTTCTTCTACTTGCATTGATTCTTCACTTTGATTTACAATGTATTTTCCAATTAAGGTGGATATCATCAATTATCACCAATATACCACATTTAAAACTAAATGATTATTGGCATTGAGGAAAAAACACATTATTCTCATCAGAAATTGTGATAATTATAGATTATTCGATAAAGGTCTTGTACAACCATAAAACTGTATTTGCCAATCAGGCAGCCAAATATGTATCTTGGTTCTATGGAGAAATGCAGTGTGAAGTAATGCAGGACAATGGAAAGTGACCCTATCAGAAGCAATAGTTCATGGTTCCACTTTGGACTCAGGTCCTACCTACCTAAAGTAACTATGAGAAAAATCAATCTTTCTGGGTCTCAATTTTCTTACATTAGAAGAAATGAGTATATTTGTTTCAATTACCTCAAAAGTCTCTTTCAATTGGAATGTTCTACAATTCAATTTTTATTTTATTTTATTTATTTGAGAGAGAGAGAGAGAGAGAGAGCACGAGCAGGGGGAGGGGTGGAGGGAGAAAGAAAAGCAGACTCCTTGCTGAGCAGGGAGCCCTACATGGGGGCTCGATCCCAGAACCCTGGGATCATATCCTAAGCCGAAGGCAGATGCTTAACCAACTGAGCCCCCCATGTGCCACTATGATTCAATTAAAAAAAAAAATACTAGTCCTTGTCCTCAAAGTAAAATAGAGAAAACTGCTTACTTGGAAGCTGGGGGGGTGATTATTTGCTTCCATGGGGAATATGTATTCATCATGGCTCCTACACAAAAGCCTGACCTGCTCTTCCTACATCTCCAGCTTCTTCTAGGACTACTCCCCACGTCCCTCTCTGTCCATTCTTATCTTACATCCTGGAATCTTATCTGCTCCTCAAAAGGAACTTATCATCTTCATATACTGGTCATATTGCCCAGCTTCCAGCCTTAGTAACTCCTAATTTAGCCTCAGTTCTCAGTCCAAGTTAACCTCCTCTTCCTTCTCCTTGAAACCTGCATTAAGTGCTTTGTTTCAAAAAGCACATTCTGTTTTTCATTCTTACACATTTGCAATTTTTTTGTTAAGTGTCATGTCAGTCTTTGTCCCACTAGACTGAAATCAGTGACTAAGTTTCTTATTTTTTGCTATGTATCATGTCCTCTCCACAATGCCTGGCATATAGTTGAAACTCCATGAATATTTTAAAATTGACATTACTTTTACTGTTCTTCTGCCACTCATTCTCTTTCTGGGGATGTAGAAACAAAGGGCTTAGTTCCCATAGCAGATCGGGATAAACAAAGTCAAATTTGATATTTTAGGAGTTTTGTGAAGGAACTTGATGTATTGAATGTAAAATAAAATTTAAAAATCCTTTAAGCTAATAAATAGCAAGAACAAAAAGTATAAATCTTATTCTAATATAAAAATTTTCATGAGTCATGCTTAAAAGCCCCCTTTATTCTAAGAGGCAGTTTGAAATGTTATCATGAAAAATCCCACACAAAATAGGTGTGACTTTGTAATTTTTTTTAGGAAAGAGAAACCACTTTTTACAGGTTATGAGGTTTCAACAAAGAAAATAAAAATGATGTAAAAAGAAGAGATATCTCAAAAGACACAGTAATGGGAAAACACAAGGATGCTCACTAGTTCAGTGTTGACAGACCATATAGTAAAGTATTAAATTTGGAGTAAATTCTGAGGGAGAGATTCATCTTAAATTTTACACAAAGAACATCCCATTAATTGTATATTAGTTAACTACAGTGAATGGATATCAAGTATAATCTTCTTGGACAGTACAATGAATATATCAATATTTAATTTATCAAACAAGAGAATGTTAGAACTCAAAAGAAATGCAGGAATGATTTCCAATCTCCTTGTTTTAGAGTTACGGAAACTGTCCTTTCAGCAAATATTGAATCAGCGATGCACATGACATGCCCTAGAGGAAAATAGTTATTTACATGAATAAATTTAAATTCCAACCTATTTGTATAAACATTGAAATATAACTCTGTAATACACTAATATTATGTTAGTATATGACAAATTATTTCCTAAGAAACTAGAAACTTCAGTTTTATTTTCAATATAATTAAACATTGTTTTTTATTATTGACAGTATGCTTTTTAAAGAGAATATTAAATCATTATCTAAGTATATTCTATAGATGATTTTGATCTCATTAAGTTGGATTCAGTTGAGTTACAAGACAGGATATGGATGAATAGAAAATATTTGTAAAATGAAACAATGATATGTCTATTCTTTATGTAATTTTATTTCATTAATTTGATTTTCTAGCACTAGAAATCTAAAAAATACACAGGAAGATTTAGGAGATTCATAAATTCCAAAAAAAAGTCTTGAAAGATCCTTATATATTATTGTTAGTTTCTGCTTTAAAACATATTTTTAGAATTAAAATTTGAAAACCAAGTGTGAGTAATATAGTAATTCTTTCATTTTGAAAGGTGTTTTGGCTTTACACTAATCTCAAAGAGCTCTTTTGCAGATTACAATTTGATATATTTATTGAGCTATTCATTTGAATTGTGGTCAGTATTGTGGGGTGCACTAATGGATTGTGAAGGATCTCTGTTTAAATGTACTGACTAAATACACAAAAATGTACACACACAATTAACTCTTTTACCAGATATTATTTCTCCATTAAATAAATATATTTTGATGAAGACTCCTTTTTTTAACTGACTCTAATCAGAAATACAGCAAGGCTTAATTTTTGGATACTACAAATGGTGACTTCTGGAGAAATATCCTAATAAAGAGATGAAAAAATTCATATAAATGGAGCAAAAAAGAAAAAAAAGCTCATATAATTAGAGATAAAGAAGGATGTTTCCAGTTTCAATAAACCTCAGTTTCTTACAAGAACAAGTTAAATTTTTTAGGCATGTACTGCCAGGATTGAGAAATAAGGGGCTTATTATGATGAATTTTTACTGTGTACCACCTTGCATAAGCCTGAGTATTTTATTTATTTATTTATTAAAGATTTTATTTATTTATTTGACAGAGAGAGACAGAGCGAGAGCAGGAGCACACGCAGGGGGAATAGGAGAGGGAGAAGCAGGCTTCCTGACGAGCAGGGAGCCCGATGCGGGGCTCGATCCCAGGACCCTGGGATCATGACCTGAGCTGAAGGCAGACGCTTAATGACTGAGCCACCCAGGCGCCCCAAGCCTAAGAGTATTTTAAAGAACAATGGAAAAAATGAATGCAATTGTAAGCACTTCATTTGTTGTTTAGGTATAAATTTTTATTTTCATAAACTCTACTATATCACTGACACTATTGCTTGTAATAGATGTAACCCTCAAAAAAAAAATTAAATGCTGTGAAGTATAACCACTTTAAAAATAAATTCTGAGATTATTCTTAAAACAATTTTGAACAAAACATTTCTGCTTTTTTGTCAAAAGTTGTTTATCTAAGGGGTGCCTGGGTGGCTCAGTCGTTAAGCAGTTGCCTTTGGCTCAGATCATGATCCCTGGGATGGTGCTCTGCATTGGGCTCCCTGCTCTGTGGGAAGCCTGCTTCTCCCTCTCCTACTCCCCCTGCTTGTGTTCCCTCTCTCGCGGTGTCTCTCTCTGTCAAATAAATAAAGATTAAATCTGGAGGAAATTCTGAGGGAGAGATTTATCTTAGATTTTATACAAAGAACATCCCACTAATGGTATATTAGTTATATAAACTTAAAAAAAAAAGTTGTTGATCTATGTGATGAATCACTAAATTCTACACCTGAAACTAATATTATACTGTATGTTAACTAACTAGAATTTAAATAAAACTTGAAAAAAATTGTTGAAACAAGGGCGCCTGAGTGGCTCAGTTGGTTAAGCGACTGCCTTCGGCTCAGGTCGTGATCCTGGAGTCCCTGGATCGAGTCCCGCATCGGTCTCCCTGCTCGGCAGGGAGCCTGCTTCTGCCTCTGACCTTCCCCCCTCTCATGTGCTCTCTCTCTCTCGTTCTCGCTGTCTCAAATAAATAAATTAAAAAAAAAAAAAAAAAACCTTAAAAAAAATAAAAAAAAAATTGTTGAAACATTTCACTCATAATTTTTTTCTTAGCTCTCTCAAAATAATACCGTTAAAAATAACACAGCTTACTTTAGTGTCCATTTTGAAACACTACTTGATAACTTTAACACAGAAATTTGTTTACACTTTCACTAAGGTACTATTTATAAACAATAAACTGCACATATGTAAAAGGTGCACTTTGATGAATTTTAACATATGTGTACACCGGTGAAACCAACACCATAGTCAGGAAAATGAATATACCTATCACCCCCAGCATGTAATCATATCTATCTTAGCAAACCATCCTTCCTTTTAGTTCAATACCCAAAAAACAAATAATCTCCCTTCTGTTACTATGAATTTTAGTATTTTCTAGAATTTTATATAAGTAGATTCGTGCAAAATGTATGTTTTCTTTTTTGACTTTTTTTTTGTGAGCATGATGATTTTGATTTTCATCCATATTGTTGCATGTATTAATAGTTTTTGCTTTTTTATTGATAAGTAGTATTCCATTGTGGGGATGTAGCCCATTTTTGTCTATATACTCACCTATGGATGGACATTTGGCTTGTTTCCAGTTTGGGGAGATTTTAAACAAATCTGCTATGTATACTTCTTGTTCTAGTCTTTGTCCAGACATTGGCTTTCATTTCTACTGGACAGATGTCCAGGAGTGAAGTGGTAGGATTGTATGTTAGGCACGTGTTCAAGAAACTTGCACACGATTTGATGAGCACTGGGTGTTATACGCAACCAATGAATCATTGAATGCTACATAAAAAACTAATGAGGTACTATATGTTGGTTAATTGAATTTAAATTAAAAAAAGGAACTTGGCAAAATATTTCTACTAACAGTGTATCCTAGAAGTCACGCTGTTCCACTTTCTGAAAGGCAGTATTTTTTAATCTTCACCATTCTAGTGGGCACAGAGTGGTATCTCCTCATGGTTTTAATTTGCAGAGCCTTAATAACAGTGATGGTGAGCATTTTTGTCATACTTCTTAGCCATATGTATCTCTTCTTTCGTCAAATGTCTGGTCAAATTTTTTAACTCAATTTAAATTGGATTCTTCTATTCTATTACTCAATTCTTAAGATTCATTATATATTCTGGAGACAGGTTCCTTCTACATACATATATTTGCACGTATTTCCTTCCAGTCTGTAGTTTGATTTCATTTTTTTAAACAGTTCCCTTTGATGACCAAATGTTTTTAATTTTGATGAAGTCCAATTTATCAATTATTTTCTTCTTTAATGTCTTCTTGACTTAGGGCGCTATTATAAAATACCATAAACTGAGTGACTTAAACAACAGAAATGGTTTTCTTTCAGTTTCTGAGATTGAGATTCCAATATTAGGGTACCAGCATAGTCAGGTGCTGGTGAGGAGTCTCACCCTGGCTTACAGACAGCTGCCTTCTTCTCTCTATGTGCTCACTAAGGGTTTTCTCAGTGCAAGTGCTTAGAGAGAAAGAGTAGGCTCTCCAGTGCTTCTTCTTATAAGGATACTAACCTCATTATGAAGATCTCACCCTCATGAGCTCATCTCAACCTAATTACCTCCCTAAAGCCCCATCTTCAAATACCATCATTTTGGGGTTAGGCTTTTAGCATTTAATTTTGTGAGGATATAAATATTTAATCTATAACATATAACATGCTTTTGGTCTTCTAAGAATATTAACCCTAAACTAAGGTAACTATGCTTTACTTCTTACGTTTTCTTCCAAAAGTTTTATAGCTTTAGCTTTTATATTTAGGTCTATAATCCATTTCAAGTTAATTTTTGTATATGGTATAAGATAAGTGTTGAAGGTTTTTTGTTTTGGCATGTGACTATCCAGTTGTTTCAGTTCTATTTTTTATACCTATTTATATAAAAGACCTCAAATAGCCAAAGCAATCTCAAAAAAAACAAAGCTGGAGGTATCACAAACCCAGCTTTCAAGGTATATTACAAAGCTATAGTAATCAAAACAGTATGGTACTGGCACAAAAATAGACACATTGATCAATGGAACAGTATAGACAGCCCACAAATAAACCCACGCTTATATGGTCAACTAATCTATGACAAAGAGGCAAGATTATACAACGTGGAAAGGACGGTTTTGTTTTTTTCTAGTAAATGGTGCTTGGAAAACTGGACAGCTACATGCAAAAGAATGAAATTGGACCACTTTCTTATACAATACACAACAATAAATTCAAAATGGATTAAAGACCTAAATGTGAGACCTGAGACCATAAAACTCCTAAAAGGAAACATAGCAGTAATCTCTTGGACATTGACCTTAGCAACATATTTATGGATATGTCTCTTAAGTCAAGAGGAACAAGACAAAAATAAACTACTGGGAGTACACCAAAAATAAAAAGGTTTTGCACAGCAAATAAAATCATCAACAAAACAAAAAGGGAATCCACTCAATGGGAGAAGATATTTGCAAATGATACATTTGATAAGGGGTCAATAACTCAACACCAAAACAAAAAAAAAAAAAAAAAGAAAAGGAAAGGAAAAAAGAAAAAGAAAAAACAATCCCATTAAAAAATGGTAGAGGGCCTAAATAGACATCTTTTTTCCAAAGAAGATATACAGAAGGTCAACAGACACATAAGAAGATATTCCAACATCAGTAATCACCAAGAAAATGCAAATCAAAATCACAAAGAATTATCATCTCACACTAGAGGCACTTGGATGGCTCAGTCAGTTAAGGGTCTGACTCTTGAGCTCAGTTCAGGTCTCGATCTCAGGGCTATGAGTTCAAGCCCTGCGTTGGGCTTCATGCTGGGAGTGGAGCTTAACTAAATTAAGTTAGGTGGAGCCTAATAAAAAAAAAAATAAGATATCAATATCATCTCACACCAGTCAGAATGGCTAGTATCAAAAAAACAAGAAATAACAATGCACTCCTACATTAATTGCAGCATTATTTACAATAGACACCCCAAATCAAGTGCCCCTTAATTGATGAATGAATAAAAAGATGTGTATACATACACACACAGTGGAATATATCACAAGAATGGATGAGGTCTTGCCATTTGTGACAACATAGATGGACCTAGAGGGTATTATGCTAAGTGAAATCAGTCAGACAGAGAAAGACAAATACCATATGATTTTACTTATATGTAGAATCTAAAACCAAACAAAACTAACGAACAAACAAACAAAAAACAGACAGACTCTTAAATACAGAGAACAAACTACTGGTTGCCAGAGGGAAAGTGGGTGGGGGGTTGGGCTAAACAGAGGTATAAAATTCCAGTTATAAAATAAATAAGTCACAGAGATAAAAAGTACATCCTAGGGAATATAGTCCATAATATTGTAATAATGGATGGTGACAGCTGGTGACTACACTTAATTTGGACATTGAGCAATGTACGGAATTGCCAAATCAATATGTTCTACACCTGAAACTAATATAACATTGTACATTGATACTTTAATACAAAAAGTATCAAAAATATTTTATACAATTTTTTCCATTATTCCCATAAAGTTATTTCAGTGATAGCTAAGCAAGAGATATCTCAGTGTCAAATTAATCATGTCAAAAGCAAAGAACTGGCACTACTTTCAAATCATCTCAATAAACCTCATAATTGTTCTAATGATTTGAAGACAAAGTAAACTGGGACCAAAACTTAGTTCATAAATAATGGCATTAAGGCACAGACACTAGGATTAATGAAGAATTTTGCCCATTATGGATGCATATTGTTGGTAGAAAGTAATACAAAACTCTAATATTTCTTTTTTTCTTTTCCCCTAAAAAAGCAAAGAACATATTGAATATTATTTATTCAAATGTTACTTTCTATGAGTAGACACTCTCTTAGACCCATCCATAATGTTTCCCAAGCTAATATGTTGTGAAAATAAATAAATATATTTAATTCTGAAAGCACTGATTTGTAATATAGATCTTCCCCTTTTTTCTATGTTGAAAGAACTCAATAGCAAAGAGATGACAGTGTGTTAATCAGGGCTCATTTAGTTATAAGTGATAGAAATTGAACTAGCCATGGCTTAAACAAGGAGAAGTTTATAGTCTTATATGATTGGATAAATCAAGGTCTAGTGTTCCCTCCAGATGGTTAGGAGTTTCAATTATGCCCACGGTACTGTTTTCCATTCTTTCCATTTGTTGATCCTGCCTTGTCTCTATTGGCAATTTATTGATATAGGGCAACAAAAGTTGGCCCCCACTAGCACAAGTTAAATGATTCTTAGAGGTTACAATCTCAGAAGAGATTTCCTTTCACCCAGAATCTACATCAATTGCCCTGGGTCCTGGACTGATAACCGTATCAAAGGGAATTTTGATTAGTTCAGCCCAAACCTATAGCACTATACAGAATCGGAAGAGATAAGGTTAAAGCCTAGAGTAGCTCCATTAGTAGGAAAAAATATGTAAGGGTTGCTCGGCAAGCAGAAAAACAGATTCAGACAGAGAGAGGGGAAAAAAATCTACTCCTTGGAATTAATATATACTAGAAAAAGCTGGGTTTCTTAAAAAAATAAAGTACATAGGGAATGTCAATACATTTTGAAATTATTATCTATTTCATAACTTAGAAAATAGTTTAACAATATATAAAAATAACCTTAATCCAAGAAGAGATATGAAGAGAGTTATAGCCAAAGAAAAAAATTAAAATTTGCTAAATATTTTTACCTTTAAGTAAAAAATGTCCAAATGATTTTATAGTTAAGTTCTCTCTTACTCTCAAACGTATGTTATTCAGGAATGACTTTTCCAGAGCATTGACAAACTCCCTGACATAGTCTGTGAAACTGTCACATCATAAAACTAACATAAAAAGAAACTATAGTCTAATTCATGCATTTGATTAGATGCAAAAGTTGTAATCAAACTATTAGTAAATTGAATCTGAGAGTGTATTAAAAGATCAGAAACTATGCTTAAGAAGATTTTATGCAGGAATAGTAGTTTATCCCATCATCAGGAAACCCATGAACACAGTTTAAGGAGTGACATAGTTCAATATGCACTATTGTCAATGAATGGAGAAAAGTGACTTTATCAGCTATTCTTAATAAAAACTCAGAATAAAATAGGACTGAGAAGGAACTCTGCAGATTTGGTAAAAAAAAAAAAAAAAGACTATTCTACATATCTGCATCAAATATCATGTCAATGTTGAAATAGCAAAGTCATTTTCATCCAAAGAAGAACGGGACAGAAATGCTAGCTCTCATCACTATAATTTAATATAGTTTTGGGAATTCCAATCTGTTCCTGCAATAGACCTCTGGCAACAATGTTGTTACTACTTTGGGGACAAACACAGATATGCTAAGGAACCTGGAGGGAATGAAGGGAAGCACCTGAGTCTCAAATGGCAATGTAAAGCAGTCATCCAACATCAGCATCTACTCTTCTCCAGACATGTCAGGTGAGAATAATAAACCATATTTAGGACAGTATTAGTGGGGTTTCTTATAATTTGTTCATAGATGCCTTCCCACGGTTAAAATGCCTAATTATCAAAAAATTAAATTAATAAGCATTAAATAATATGGCTAAACACTACACAGATATACAAAAATCAACAACTGTTCTTTATAATAGAAATATAATAATAAAAATAAAAAACAGTTCTTTCTAATCAGTTATAAATCCTACTGCAATCCACCAAAAAAGTAGGAAGTAGTTAGAAATAAAGCTATTATGAATGAAAAAGAGACTGCACTAAATAAGAGAAACCCGTAAAATTTAAATCTAAGAAGACAAAAGATGACTTAATGAGGACAATACATAATTATATTAATATAGACCAAAGCAATATATAAAATTGATGCAATTCTAATAAAAATTCACAACTAATTCAGCAAAATTATTTTACAATATAGATGGAGGTTAAGTGTACAAGAATTGTCATGGAAATTTGAAATAGAAAAATCATAGCAGGAAGCTCTTCCCACAAAATATTTTAAAAAGAAAACCTTAAAACTAGTGAAATTGAAGCAGTCTGGTTTGGGCAGAAAAAAAAAGTTAAATGCATCCAGGCATATATAAAAACCTTTTATGTGATAAGCATGACATTTCAATTCTGTGGGAAAATGATATCCTAATTAATAACATTGTTGGCAAAATTGTCATTACATCTAAAAGAAAAGACCCAGTCAAAATACATAAATAAATTCCAGATGAATTAAAGTTTGAAATGTTATATATATATAAACTTTAATAAAAATTATATTTATATATTATATTCAATATATTTATATTTACTATATTATTTATAAATTATTTAAATTTATAATATTTATAAATATATATTATTTATTAAATATTTAAAAGATGCACAACACAAATACAAGTAGAAATGTCATAAATAAAAGGAATGATAAATTTGATAGAACAAAGAAACCAAAAACTTGGTATTATTTCAATTTCATAGAATCAAAATAGACTGAAAGAAAATATTTGCAGTGTATGAACAAACTAAGGGATATACCCTTTATGTGCCCCAAATGCCTACAACTTGTTATGAGTACAAAGACTAAGCAAGAATGGGCTAACTTAATGTGTATATCCATCAGGATATACTAGGTTATGCTGGACTAACAAATTAACCCAGAGATTCTAGAAGATTAACAAAACAAAGTTTATATTTTGCTCATGCTACTTATTTTTTTTTTAAGATTTATTTATCTATTCGAGAGAGAGTACACACGTTTGCAAGTGGGGGGAGGGGCAGAGGGAGAGGGAGAAAGAAACTCAAGCAGGGGTTGGATCTCACCACCCTGAGATCATGACCTGAGCGGAAACCAAGAGTCAGAGGCTTAACCAATGAGCTACCCAGGTACCTCAT
Organism: Neomonachus schauinslandi; assembly: GCF_002201575.2. Taxonomy (NCBI): domain Eukaryota; kingdom Metazoa; phylum Chordata; class Mammalia; order Carnivora; family Phocidae; genus Neomonachus; species Neomonachus schauinslandi. The sequence continues at coordinate 162,294,017 of NC_058406.1, forward strand.
GCTCATGCTACTTATGCTATGTAGTTGGGGAGATGGGGTGGGGTGGGGACCTCTATGCTCCATACTCCCTCAGGAACACAAACTGAAGAAGGCAATATCAATTTTTGCTGTACTACCTGGAAGATATTGCCTCCTTGTTCCTTTTGAGAGAGAACACCAATGTAATTCAATGCTTTGGCCTGGGAGTGACTACAGCCACTTATTTATATTTTAGTCATCACATGGCCACATTTCACTTCAAGAGGACAGTAAAGTATAATTCTCTGTTGACCCAGAATTAGGGGAAAAGTAGATAAATCGTGACCATTAATAATGCCTTCCAAAGAGAATGAAGCTGAAAAATTTCAAAGAGGATGAAGTCCAAGTGGCTAATAAATCTATGACAAAATGATCAACAACCTTGTAGCTATTAAATTCAATAATACTGCATTTATAACACATTAGGTTGGCAAACACCTAACAGATTAGTAGTATCCCACTTTAGGTTATAGGGAAAAGCCTCCTTTTTACACTTCTGGGAAAGTGAAAATATAAAATTTAGTAAATAATTATTCAAGATGCATTACTTATTTAAATGTCCATACTATTTTCAAAATCTGTTTCCTTAGTAAAAAAAAAAAAAAAAAGAAGAAGAAAAAAATGTATGGATACTTGTACAAGAATATATATTTCAACATTCTAATATCATGATAAAGACAATGACCCAAATGACTATTGATTCATATTTAATTACAGTGTGTACATTTTGTGGGCTATTGTATAGTCATTAGATGAATGCCACCTATCCAAACAAATTGACTAGAAAAACAGTCATGATATAATGAAAAGCAGATGAAAAGTAATATGTACAGTATACCAAAATAAAGGTAAAAGAAGAAAGGAAAGGAGAGAGAAAGAAGAGAAAGAGAGAGAAAACAGTGGGAGCAAAAGGGAAGAAAAATGTGCTCTTATAAACATAAAAATATAAAAGCTATATGCCTGAATTGGTTAAGATTTTTTCTGTATAAATTATTATATAAAATATCATCAGAAGTTATCTATGAAATGTTCTAATTAACCTCCCAAAACATTATTTGATAGGTTAAAAAAAATGATACCGGGGTGCCTGGGTGGCTCAGTTGGTTAAGCGACTGCCTTCGGCTCAGGTCGTGATCCTGGAGTCCCGGGATCGAGTCCCGCATCGGGCTCCCTGCTCGGCAGGGAGTCTGCTTCTCCCTCTGACCCTCCCCCCTCTCATGTGCTTGCTCTCTCTCATTCTCTCTCTCTCAAATAAATAAATAAAATCTTTAAAAAAAAATGATACCTCCAGCATTAAATATGCATTTTCAAGAAGATAAGTTTTTTGTTTGTTTGTTTTTATTAAATTTGAACTTCAATTTAGGTTAAACACTTGTCTGATGATCGTCTTATTTTCAAATCTTTGGTATCAATCCATCTTATCTCTGGCATATGCCCTTATTAGTAAAAACTTGCATTTGACAAACAATGGAATTTCTATTCCTCAGTTCCACAATGAAAGAAAGGGACTGTCAGTTCACTTTAAACCATAAAAATTAAATGATTCTAAATAATTAAGTAAAATAATCATCTTTCATGAACATGTTCCACTTCAAAATTTTAGGTCATCCCATAAAAGCAGATGGCTTCATCAAAATTTTAAATTCTGGCCATGTACTTTAGTTGAGAGTTATTTTAATATTTAAGTATCTAAATAAATTTAAATTTAATCTAAGATTTATAGAAATAATATAAGTTTCTAAAAGGTAGCAGTCTTAAAACATAGAGTTCACAGTCATAGCTTAATTTTGCCACACACTAGCCATGTGATCTCGAACGAATTACCTAATTTGCTCTGCCTCAATTTCTTCATCCATACAATACCCATACAACAGGGCTAATATTACCTACCTTATAGGTTTGCTGATTAAATGAGATGATGCATGTGTTTAAAACAGTACATGAGGACTCAACAAGCGCTCACTATTAACACTATATTGTTGAGAATGCACTCCATCACACAACTGAAAATCAGTCAAATAATTACGATATCTGATTTCTAAAAGCAGCAGATGATACCACTTTCAGAACTCTATGAAAGCTGGAGATTTTTCTTTATATGCTTCTGCCATGGACTTTAAGCTCTCTTACCAAATATTTCTAAAGAATATAAAGTTACCATATGGAAATAAAAATATACAGACATTTGAAATCAGGTAGCTTTTGTTGCGTATATGTGTTTTTTATGTGTAGCTGATGGGACAATGGGAGCTCAGTAGTTTAACTCAATCTTGTGGTGCCTTCATATTTTTTTACACTGATCAGGGTCTTCAACTTGTCTTCAGCCTTTAAAGTTTCTGTTTCTCAAGAACACTTAACATCTATATAGGATGTAATATTGTATAATAGAGATTATCATGAAGTCAACAAACAGAGTCTCATCTAGGCTCTGCAGTAAGTTAATGAGCTGATACTCATGTCCATTCATTCACACATTCCACAAATATTTATTGAGTGGTTATTATGTGTTAGGCATTGGGCTGGGTACTGAGAGTACAACAGTGAACAAAACAGACCAAACTTCTTATCATCATAGTGCTCACATACTAGTCGGTTTTCTGATCTGTTAAATTGAGTTAAAATTGATACCTCTCAGAGTTCTAATGAGATATAATGAGTTAATGCAGGTAAAGTGATTGCAATATACAAAGTTCTTGGTAATTATTAATTATCCTTTTAATGTTGCTTAGGTTTTCTCAGATGAAGATGAAAATACATTTAAAAAATTGTGCAGTGTTAATGGATGCTAATAGGTCCAATGGAAAAAACTATCTTCCTTTCTGGTTAATACGCATTTGAAATAATGACAATATAAAACAAGAAAACGAAACTAATGTTTCTAAGGCTAATGGGACAGGATAAATAACTAGGTTATTCTTCCCTTTTAGCAGGAACACCTAGTGTCATATCTTGAATCATAACTTGGGCAACCTCATAAATCTGCAGAGCAGGTTGGCTGTGATTTGTTATACCCAATATGGACATCACTGGTTTTAACAAGTAAGGAATAGTATTAAACTTCTTAAGAGTACAGTGGTATTTTATTCATTTCTGCTTTTGCACACAGTAATCAGCATACTTTCATGTACATAATAAATATTAAATGAATTTTAATTGAATAATAATGATTACATTTATAATAAAGAACGATTTTCTTGATTTGTAACATTTGTTGCCTTTTTATAGTTTAAGATAGTTACTGTCCAAATTCTATACAAAAAAGCACTGATAGTTCCAAAGATAAAAGCTGAAGTTCTAAAGATAATGACAACTTAATTAGGCAATTATATATCATTTTATATTCATAGATACATTTTTGGTCTCTCAGTCAATAGTATGGTCTTAAAAAAAAAAAAAAGAAAGGCCATTTTCAAACTGAGTTTTTTGGAGCACTAAGGTTTCCCTATACTCGGAGGGAATGAGGGGCAGTCTGACCATTGGGGGATGCCAATCCTCCTTCCCAACCCTTCCATCAGAGCAGTCCAGCTTTTAATTTTTTTTTTCTATTTTGGGTTTCTAAACAGAAGATTTCATTTGAAAACTTATTTTCTTTTAAAGGAAGTTTCAAACGCATGGTCATAGGCAATTAGCAAAACAGAATTTAAGAATTAAAATATATTGTAAAAAACAAAATCTAGTTACATAGTTTAGTTGCTACCTTTAAAATTAAAAAAATAAAATATACCAAAAAATACATATTTAATTTACAGGAGATTTACAGTCAATGCTATCTCATGCAAAATCTAAAGATGACAAAAAGAAGATATCTTTAGATCAAATCTGGAAAGGTTTTTTAGCAGGTGTTCCATTTAGAACCAACACACTACTTAACAGAGAGCATGGTAATTATGAAAATTATTTTTAGTAGGCAAAGTTGCTAAAGCTATCTGCACATCAAAATTTGAAACTTCTCAAAATGAACCCTGCTTCAACTCTGAGCTCAGGTTTTAAATTATGGAGAATGCAAAAATATGATTTTCTTAGTAGGAAAAAAATCATGGTAAACTAAATTTTTAAGGACATACTTTTCCCTATATTATATCACATTATACATGTTAAATCATTTGTTCAGCCTTACTAATCACTTATGATGACATAGCAAAGGGTTGCTAATGGAAATATGAAGATAGATATGACATATTTCCATCTGGTAATATAGTATGTATCTTACACAGGTCTCATACAACAGAGAAAGTGTTATTTTGTGATGAGTGGAGTTAAGAAAGTCTTCACAGAAGAAATATTTGAATTTTTTCTTGAAGGATAAGTGATGTGATGCTATTAAAATAAGAATAGGGAATCCAGAAGGAATTGTCTGAATGTCCAGAGAGGAGAGGTACGAAACAATTTGCTGGGATGGAGAATTACAGAAAATTTGATAAAATTGGACTGTAGAAAGACAAAAGGTGAAGAAAGCTGGAAGATAAGACGAGTCGAGGTTGTGGACCTTATCTCTAAGCAATGAAAAGTATGGAAACACCTACAGCAGAAATGTAATATGAAATTTCTCTGTTGCTAGAGAGCACCATTCACAGTGTGGACCTTGGATTAGAATAGATTGAAGGGAGGGAGAAGAATAAGGGCATTATTCACTAAGAATCTCCTATGTTGGTTTCAACTATCTCATCTCTGTAGATATTTGTGCTTGAATAGTTGGGTATGTTTTTCTCTGTCACTATATCATGATTTCCCTGACAGCTAATACCTGGCTCTTCTTTCTATATTCAACAACTCATTCAGAAGCCAGCACATAGCAGACCCTTAGGATTTTTTTTTTTTAATTATTTGTTGAAAACTGAGCAGAAAGAAAACAAAATAATGTTTAATTGTGCTACTTTACCATGTACTTCAGCACTTGAACTGCAGCAGAGTGGAGAGCTTTGTGAATATCAATAGAACTCCCCTACTGCTCTGACATGTCCGTGAGCTTTATTATAACTGTGTTCTTTGTTGAAGCATTATCATTAATGATTAATACAGTTTCTAAGGTTTAAACAACTGTAGGTTCTCTGACAGGTAATCTTCACCTTCTCTGACAGGTAATCTTCATCTTATTATGAAGAAAATAATAAAACCAAGAGGAATATAAGGATGACAGTTTCCTTTAGCCATTTAGAGTGGAAAATTTTTTTTTTAAATGAAAATATCAAAACATAGATACTTTCAACAAAAGCTGACTATTCTTTAAATGTTGTAATTTTGTTTTATTTACTGAGGATAGATGTGGGTTTTTAAATGGAGGAGGGGCATATTTAAAATTATAATCAGGGTAACCTTTTTATTTTTTTAACTGACATTTATATAGATTTCCTGAACTATTCAAATTAATATAGCACCAAATTTAGTCACAAGTTAAAAGCACAGGATACCTGTGTTCTGTCTCCCTGACAACATCATGCATTCAGTTCCATGTGTCCAGATATAAAGGCATGGCAAGCCAATGTTTGGAAAGGGGAACTGATTAAAAATTATTATTATGCAAGTAAGAGAATTTTACACAGCTATTGTTGAAATTGAGAAGATAGAGAATAATGAGTTTTACCACAACAGAAATAATAAAATCAAGCTACATAGTGTTCTGATGGTTTCTTATACATTTTCATTTCTTAAGGTATAGATTTCAGTTGAATTTATTAACATTTACTATTTTTTCAGTCAGAATTCTATATGCATATATATACAGTGTGTATATATTCATATATATATATATATAGTGTGTACATTTTCATATATATTTACACTGTGTATATATCCATTGTCTCTATTTGAGTTTAATCACAGTTTATCATATGTCAAGGATATTTATGATTTTATAACACTTGCCTCTATCTCTTATAAATGGAACTAAAACAAAAGATTTTGTTGTGCACAGGTAATTAAACATCAGTCTGCATCACTACCAACACTGGGTGGGCAGTAGCAATTTCGCACATCTGTGGTCTATGACTTACATAGGAATTGATAATTTGAACACCAAAACCATGTATTTGATCTGAGAGAATAACTGATAGATCCCTCCAATCCCCTCAAAAAATGGTACCCTGGATTCTTGGAGGAATTAAGTCCTTTACTTTAAGTATTAAATAATTAGTATATTATTTTTGCCAGGCAAATTGTATAAAGTATATAAAATTACACTGTCTATTCTGGGAAAGGCTAGGAGTCCAGAGTGACTAATACATAGGGATAGTACAGTGGACTGGGGAAGAGATGAGGAGTGCAAAATAGACACAGTGTAAGGGGGGAAAAAAAGGTAGGTCAATGTTTATTCAAAGAAGAGTGAAATCAACATTTATAGTTAATTTAAAAAGAGAAGTATTTTGTTAGAATATATTCTTGCTTGTGTTTTGGGAAACTTTTATTTCATAGATGCAATTAAACTTGAATTTAAAAGTATTCTCTGGTGGTATTAAGATAACATATTTCCCATAGTAGCAATTCATCATTACCTTTGTAGTTAACCTTGAAGCCAACAGATCCAACACTTTCATCTGTTTGAAGGTGCAGCCACATTTGGCTACTCATGCTCACTATCAGGTCTGGCACAAAGCTTCCAGTCAGCCTAAAAAAGAGATGGACGGAGAAGAGAGAAATGGGTTATTAAAACACTCTCTGAATGCAAATTATGAGACAGAACTGTTTCTCAATACTTTCTTGGCTAGAAAAAAACAACTGCCAGATAAACTTGCAAGACCATGCATTGATGTAATAGAACATACAGCACAATTTAGTGATCAAGATTTATTCTAAGTAAGTACCATTTCGTATGTTTAACTAGGTTAGGTCTTTCATAACCCTCAGGCAAGATACTAAATTTTAGACTATCAGAGAATCTTATACTTCTTTTTGAACTGAAAAGAAAAAGAGGATCTAAAATATCTTTATTTTTTTTAAACACCAGGAATGCTCTTCATTTTAACCTTTCAAGTTTTACAGAACTTTGTTCTAAAGAAATATTGTGAAAAATATTTAAGCACTGTGCAAAACAATAAAATGGCAAGAAATATAGTATATCCCCTTACAGTACTGATACCAGACTACATATGTCATCTATTTTTTTTTTTACTGCAAATAGTTTTATCTTAAAGAACATGCTGCTAGTTTGATGTAGCATCACTGAATCTATGCATTAATAATCTCATTCAGTAACGCTCAATTTTATAACAGTAAAAAGGGAAATTACCTCATGTTTCCTCTGTCATTAATTATGTTACAGTCACATACTTGAACCAAAGCCAAGGGTCATAAAAAGGAGGAAAGCAAATGAGTAAATAAGACCTTGGAGGGAAAAGTGTCAAGAATAGGAAGAGGAAAAAAATGGACTCACTGCTGAGTAAAATATCCATAGTGTTAGGAAAGTTTAAATTATATACTAAAAAGATAGGTTTTTAAAAGGGGGAATTCCTAAGTGTTTATGTAATTTATTGCTAAAACCATGAGGATTGCTGGGAAATTACGTGAAGAGAGAAGGTATAAAGTTTCCCTCTGTAATAAAATGGGCACCTTAAGAGAGCAGGTTTTTGGATGGAGGCTACACTACAATTAAACCAGCAGAGGGCAGCACCGATGCCCGTATCCTCGAAGTGACCCGGCAGCAAAATGCTTTGCTCATTTATCCAGCCACCCCAAAGGGTAAAATATCATCAGCAGACTGCGTTAAATATAGCTGTGTCACCAGTGTCCAGTGTTACAGAATTTATGGGAATCTATTGCAAATAAGCCCAGTTAAATATTATGAGCTAATTATGGGATCATATGTGATACTGAGGAACAACGTGAAATATAAAATACTATATTATGGAATTTTTAAGTATATTCATTGTCTTCCTGCCAAATCAAATTTAAAATTATTATAATATAAAAGATATACGTACATACATTCTCCTTTGCAATATAGGAGTATATTTGTCCTATGTATACATATCTGTGGGTACACACACACACACACACACACACAGACCCCTATCATTTGGAAAGATCTTTCAATGAAACTTTGTGGCATATGAACTTTCAATTTTCAAATTGGTGAGTTCATAAGTACTACTCTTTTGAGCTATAGCAGCGAGACAGGTTTATGGGCAAGAGTGAGAGCTCAAGCTCAGAGACATGACAGAAAGCAAAATGATTTCATTATGAAGTGGGCATGAGAGCTTAATACTACAGCTGTACATCAGATACACCATATCAAATATGCCAACGATCTGCCTCACACTAACTATTAAAAGTTAGTGTTTTCAGGAGAGGATTGCATAATTGCTCCTTCTTATGTTCTCTTATTTCCTTTTCAGTCCTGAACTTTTACCACCCTAAACCTCTAGCATTATACTGTCATTGGTTCATAAAGAACAGCTAACACATACAGGCTAAATTGTTCCCTCGCTAACTTGATTCCACATTCTTGGCTGGTGTAAGGGTAAATACAAGTCTGAAAAATAATGATAATTAAATTAAAATTTTCCCTGATGCCACAAGGGGAAGAGAAAACCCCCTTCTCTTTAGCATTTCCTTTAGGAAACTTGAAATTATAAATGACATCTGTTTATTTCAATTATATAAAAATCTTTTAAGTTAAATAAGCTTCTTGCCAATGTTGTCCCGTGAATGTCTTTCTTAAAGGCCTGGGTGACATTTCTTTGAAATGTGAACATCAAGGAGGATGTTGTCCTGTCCCCCTGTTTTTGTGGGAATTTAAGCCTAGGCATATAGATCCATGATGTAACTTCCTGCCCATCATAAAGATAGGAGTTTTACTTAAAATATTTCTGGATAAGGGCAATTAACATGCATGTAATGGACTGTATCTGCCTGACTGTACAAAAGGGTGAGATTTATTTCTTTGCAATCTCCTTGGTGGGTAGCCTATGATACACATCATAGTCTGTTTTAATGCTTATTCAATATTAAAACTGTTTTATTCTTTCTTACATTTTGTGGAGAGAATTAACTAGGTTGACAGGTGATTCTATTTTTAATTATATTTCCCCAACAATTTGGTGATGAGAATAGGATACAAATGGTAATTCTTGAATTAAATGGACCGGCTAAAAGTCTTGTGGTCACAAACAATCTAATAAGAGACCCTGGATTATAAAGTCTTTCTTCTAGGACTCTGCTTTTTTGAAATACTATCTGGATGAACCACTCTCTCAAATTCAAGATTTTATTATTTAGTAAGCCAGGGTAAATGGGCTCTAAAATCCCATCAAGATCATGATTAGGTTTGATGGTAAAAAATATGGGAAGCCTGCAGTTCTTTCTCTTAAACAGGTAATATCTCTCTATTAGGAATACACAGGAGAATCTAGTCTTTTGGGATTTTTTGCACGTTCTAGGAGGGCCTAATTCCAAGCAAATTAAATACTTGTATTTATTGGATGGATATCATTCTAAGAGGAAAGTTAAAAATGATTTAGATAGAGAAAAGACTGGGAAGAATGGAAGAAAACATGTGAGAATTCAAGGGACTTTCTCTTTCACAGAGGCCTGTCTTCCTTTCTCCTGCTGTCTCTGCTCCTTCTGCCTCTCCTGTCTCTTTATTCTTTAAATTTATAGCCCCACACTTGGGGATGTGTACTAGCTACAGTGTGGAATTCTGCAGCCAACAGATTTCGCTCATTTGATGGAGCAAGCATTTGGGGGACTAGAAGATGACCCAGCACACCAAAGATTAGCCACCATCCTCCACAACTGTGGAAGAACTAAGGGTTTGGAAGACCCACTGAAAGAGACTGCTCACAGCCTTTCCTCTAAAGGTGACCTGGGAGAAACCACAGTGTTACAGAGAGAAGACAGGTGAATCCCCTATTATTTTCCATCAACAGTTTGTTGATACTTTTTCAGGATTTAGAAGCATGGATCCAGGGGCGGATCAAAATCATCCCTTGGTTCTATTCTATCCATCTTTGTCTTGGCTTCTCTTGTTGGTTATCCAAGCTGAAATTAAGGAAAAGGGAGTAGAATGGCAAGGATGACTATTACTCAAGTCTTAGCAGTAATTACTTGGTTTGGGGACAATCTGAACAAATATGAAGAAGAAAATAAGAAGTTAAAAACTGCAGGTTAACTGTTCAGTTAAGACTATTTACAAAAGGAAATAATCTCTATAGTGGTGACCAATCTGTGAAGGGAACTGAAGAGAAAACAGTATTTTATTATTGCAAGAGGCTGCAATACTGGAAGAGGAATTGGAAAATAAAAGACTCCAAAGGATGTAGAAATTGCAGAAATAGGAATCAGGAATGTCCAGAAGGCTAAGAAATACCTGGCAAAATGGTTTAAAATTGACAGACTGAGGAAATCTCTGTGGTAGGAACTGGTGAAATGTATGTTTCAATAACTTTCCCTTCGGCTAACATATCATTGCTTTTTCTGGTAGATAGTAGTGTTACTTATTCTGTAATTTCCCCAGAAATTCCTCATTCTCCATCTGGTGATAGATCAATAGAGGTCATTGGTAGTTTGATTCAGCTTTATGCTTCTTTCTTTCCTTCTGTGGTTCCAACCTGAATAGATCCTGTGACTGAGGAACACATTTTCTTAATTTCTCCTGATTGTCCTGTAAGCCTATTGGGGAGAGATATCTTGTGCAAATTAAGACTACCATATTGTATATTCCATTTGGAGTGTCTGTGAATTGCCCTTGGAAAAAGTATCTGGTTTGGTTACTGTGTGCCTTCTGAAAGAAAAGGGATATAGCAGGGAATAGCAGGCTTATACCATGCTGGAAAAGTACCCTGAACAGAAACAAATCAGTGTATTACTTTGGGCTCAAGGAATAACAACACTGGTTTAATCTGAGATGTAGAACCAATAGAAATCACTTATCAGAAGCGTAAGTCATATGTCGAACAATACCCTTTGTTGAGGGCTCAATTAGAAGGAAAAAAACAGTTGAAAAAAATTAGAAAAACAAAGGATAATTATAAAAGAAAGGGCACTCACCCTGTAATATTAATACTGCCAAATTCCCAGTAAAGAAGTAAAGTACATACGATAAAGATCGTTAACCTTTGTACAAGATCTTTAGGAAATAAAATTGTTCCATTAATGCCTGTAGTTCCTAACACCAGAACTATTAATAACTTTGGTACCATCCTCTGCAAGGTTTTTCTCCAATCTATCTATTTCTGGTTGTTGTTATTGTTGTTGTTGTTTTTCCTAGTTCCCCTCATGGACAAGTCTAAATCTTGTTTACTTTTACTTATGAAGGAGTCCAATATTAATGGCAAAAAAAAAAAAAAAAGATACCTCAAGGATTTCAGTGCTCTCCTACTATTTCTGCAGTCATTTCTAGGAAAACTTAGAGAAAGCTCTCCCGCCAGAAGGATCCATAGGTACTCAATATATGGATGGTTTGCTGGTAGAATCAGAAACTAAAAAGCCAAGCAGAGCTGATGCTTTGCCTTTGTTACAATTCCCTCCATTCACAAGGACACAAGGCCTCACGAGATAAACTGCTACTGTCTAAGGTAAAATATTCAGGGTATCTGTGGATGGGGAAGGCCCCAAAAGGATACAATATCGGAGCCAGCCCATTTTGCAAATGAAATACCTTATTAAATAAAAACAACTTAGCCAATTTGGGGGACTAGCAAGATATTGTAGACAGTGGATTCAAACCTTTGCAGAGTGAGCAAAACCTCTGATAGAGCAATTGTGTAATGATTGCTTGGTATCGTCTCAGCGTTGGGGGATTCTGAATTTTGAAAAGCCTTTCTAGTTGTGTTGTCATGAAAATAAGGGCACCACTTTTGGAGTTTTAACTCAAAAGCAGGGATTAGACCACACTTTAATAATGTATTTCTCAGTGCTTCTGGAGGCCAGGGCACTGGGGATACTGGGACTCTGCGGTAGCAGCAGACAGACTTTTAAAAAGGCTCAGGTCCTTAGATTGAGTCACTTGACTTACTCCCATGTCCTATGTGCTGTGAGAGCTATCTCACAAGTAAGGTTCCAAATCTGTGGGTATGCCATCAGACTAGTTATAAATGGTCATTAAAAAATATATATATATACTGTTAGGAAATGCAATCTCTTAGATCCTGATTTTTGTTTTTGTTTTGTTTTGTTTTGTTTTTACCAGATCCTAATCAATTAGATGATCACAACTGTTCAATGGTAATAGAAGAAGACACTAGGCCCTGACTTGGTTTGTCTTATATTCTTGTTCATAATATTTGCAGATGGGTCACGTACTCAGGATAAAAGTGGCCAACGTAAGGCTTTGCATGGTACGCTGACTTCTTACGAAATTTTGGAAGCTTCTATTTTGCCTAGAACTAAGGTTAGCACAAGCAGCCTCATCAATAGCAATCACAAGAACTGCACCCCCATATAATATGTGTTTGTTGTCTGTCATGCAACAGAACAAATTTGGGAAAAAAAAAAACCCAGAAAATTCTATACTTTGAGGGGAAATAAAGTATCTCATGGAAAATTGATAGCTGACTTGTTAAAGGCTGTACAACTGTCTGCTCAGATCAGTAACGTCTTGTAGAGCTCACACGGGCAGAAATGAAAGCTTCTGAGGGCAATGATTTTGCGGACAGAGCTTCAAAAGCCACTGTTAAATGTGGCGGATTTCAAACTTAGAAGCCTCGCATTCAATAAAACAAGCAATTTTTATTAATTTCCAAAATATGCTTCACACACAAAAAATGTACAAATGGATTAGAAAAGGAGCTACAAGTAATTTGACTGAACTCTAGGAATTATCTAACAAAAACATTCTTAGGCCACAGTCCTTATTTCTTGGTTAGCAATGTTGTGTCATCAATATAATCATCTAAGTAAAAGAGGGATTTTTAAAGGCGCTAGACTCTTACCACATATCCCTAAAAGATGAAGTTATTCACAACATATTAAAGAGATGAAAAGTTTGCCAGCAGAATTCTTTAAATGCCACTCCCAAGGTCTGTGTAGGCAGTTTTCCCCAACCAACTTCTCTAGAATTTTGGTGGCATTTGGATTTCTAGGAATTATTTCCTGTGGAATGTAAGAGATTTTGTCTAGTTATGGTATTATGATATCTGGATGGTCTGAATAAGTTGTTTCTCTCTTCAGATGCCAATGCTCAAGCCGTGGTAAAGTCTCTCTTCATACAAACATTTTCCACTTTGGGAATACTAGAGCATAATGAATCAGAGAGAGGAAGTTATCTGATTTCTACTGCCATCCAGTATGATGCAAATATTGACAGATTCCTGTAAGATCAATCAAATGCATTTGCTAAAATTCACCAATATACTAGATTAAAATGGCCTAGAACTTTACTGCTAGCTTTGTGAAAAATTAGAGCAACCTCTGCAAGCAAGCATAATATTTTTCCCTTTGAACTTATATTTGTCAGGCTTATGAATTTGGGTCAGAGATCATGTCCTGTACCCAATTTAACTGAATGCTCTCATAAACATGTTCAATACTTCAAAGGGCTTCTTTCTTCCCCAGAAGTCCTGAGACATAAAATTTTAAGGTAAAGGACCTTGAAAGACCCACCAGAACAAGTCTGCTACCTCTATTGACCAGAAGATTCTGTCTACCTAAAGCTGTTGTAGAGGAAAGATAGGCTCTTCCCGTGCTGGAGGGACTCTTTCAAATGCTGCTGATCACCCATACAACTATCAAAGTGAAAAAAGAAAACCAAGGGAGACCCAGGCTTGCCAAGTGAAGCCAGCAGCATGTAAAGGGCTAGGCAGTGGTTCTCACAAAGGACTTGAAAATTAAATTTTCTAGAGCAACTGATGATGGCACTGAACTCAACTGAAAAAAGGTATTCTAGCTAATGTGTGATTTTCATGGACTACCTTACTGTATTATTCACAGTGGTGTTATTTCAATATCTTTTAAAAATCACATTTTATTATGGAAAAAAAAAACATGCTATTTGTTAAACTATATTTTTCTTTCTGTACTCCCAGTAATATGTCCCACAATCACTATTCCCAGACCTCTCAAAATTGTATTCCCAGTGGCCAAGACAGCCTTAATGTTCCCCTGAGCTTAACTAAACTTTAGGAGTGTTTTCTTCCTGACTACAGGGTCCTATTCTTCTTTTTTTTTTTTTTAGAGCCTTTACTTTAGAAAACTTGGAACTGTACATCTTTTCTCTACACTTCGAGAAGCAAGTTTTTATAACCCAAGAATGTGTTTCTCAAGGAGTGGGAGCCATCCCTCTGAAATATAATCATGAAACGAATTAGCACTCTGATCTTTCTGTCTGCTCAACTTTGATCAGCATCTATTAGCAGACACAGGTGACCTATTCACATTGACTAATCTCCCACCTACTGTTCTCCAGTACTTTCCCTCTAGTTTATCCCAGCTTGTAAAACCCACCCCACCTTTTATTTCAGTAGAGTTGAGTTTAATTCCTCTTCCTTATTGTAATGGTACTGACTCCTATTTCAATAGTCTTGGGCTCTATTGCAGTAGAAGTCAGTAGTCTTGAATAAAGTCTTCCCTAACTGTTTAACTAGTCTAGCATAATTTTCTCTTACACCAGTAGACACATGATCTGGACTTCTCAGTCCAGCCATCTAATTATTGGCAGAGCAAAAAGTGAGATTATCTTCTTACTAATTTTTAATAATACCAGAGTAAAGTAACTAATACCCATCCTGATACTCACTTTCTAATTCTGACATAAAAAAAACAGTTTTGTTAACTTGTTTGGTAGGATGCTGCAAAATGAAAAGCATTTAATTAGAAGACAAACAGAAATCTGGTTTTTACAGACTAAGCTGCAGAAGACAGGTTTAATGCCTTGATTAACTTCGAAATAACAAGTTCTCTCCAGTCCAAGTGTAGATAAATAAAAGTGAATGTCTGTTATCCACAGAGATTTAATTTACTGTTATAATAATATAAATATTGATTTTGACCCACACAAAACATGCCCCTTAGGCTGGGTTTGTCCCCAAGACTTAAAATAATTAGAGTCATGTATTATTAAACACTGGAAGTCCAATATGTACCCTTCAACAGGTGCTTCATAATAGTACTAGATAATGGTACTGAGTATCTTTGTGTTTCCATCTAGGGAAAATTATTTGGGAAGATTCAATAATTACCAAAGAGCCTAGATTATCTTGTAAATGTAATGTCGCTTATGTAATTGATGAGAACTTAGGAGAAATTTACTGGGACTCTCAAGAAATAAACTCTTACTGAAAAATTAGATTCAGGCTCCAGGGTGAAGCTACTCCTTAGGCTTGGATTGGTAAGATTTCATAAGGATCTATAAAATAATACAATAGACAGTGAATCAATTGAAAGTGTAAGCAATATAGACAACATAGCAATTTGTAAAACTAATGTATGATGAAAGAGAATATTTGACCATTGCTATTCAAGAATTTGCTTTACCCATTCACCATTGGTACAACATATTTAAAAGTTATTCCTCCAAGGCTAATATTGTACGGAAATTTTAAATTCATCCTATTGTATTCCTGATAATTGCTTTGCTTTGTATTTTACTGTGAATTTGCTGTATATTTAGATGACTGCAAACTGCCCAGAGGAAAGTAGAAACAGCAATAGAGATGATTATAAAATTGTAGTTTTATTATAAAGTAGTCACAAAAAGAAAAATTATAAGTGCAAATATAAATTAAAAAAAATTTTCAAACTGTCCTTGGTTCCAAAAGGGGAAGAAAGTTTTCCTACTTTTCCATTTCTTTTTATCATTTCCTTTAGAAAACTTAGAATTATAAATGCTTGCTTTCTCTGTGTTTTTCAGGCTTATTTAAATGTTTTGAAAACTAAACACACCTCTTCCAGTTTTGCACACCAAGAATGTCTTTCATGAAGGCCTTGGAGCCATCTCTTCAAAATGTGGACATGAAGAAAGATGGCGCCCCTTCAACCTGCTTCTGTGTGTGAGAGTTAAAGCCTAGGTGCTTTGCTCCAGGATGTAACTTCTAGCTTATCAGAAGGAAAAGAGTTCATTTTGTTTTACTTTTGATAAGGATAATTAACATGTATGTAATGGTTATACAAATGGGTGAGGTTATTTTTCTCTTTTTGTAATCTCTTTAACAGATTGCCTATAATGTGTGTCACAGTCTGGTTTAATCCTTAATAGTAAAACTGATTCATTCTTTTCTACATATAGTGAAGACGATTCATTTTGTTGGTAGGTGATTTTATTTTTAATTATATTTTCTTAACACTGATATCTCGAAACTATGCTCTTTGCATGCAGCCTCAATGGCTAATTCCTCCCGACAGCCTCTCAAGCACTTTAGTTTAGACTCAAATTCTAGGATTCACCTACTTTGGACAACTTTCTATTCAGCTCACACGCTTTGACAATAAAGGGTGCTTTTTTTGCCATGGAGGAGGGAGTCTTACATCATTCTCAAATGAGTATTCAAATGGTTTTAGTATGTTTTTTTTGTTCGTTTGTTTTTTGGCTTTTGGGTTTTTTTTTAGAGAGAGAGCATGAGGGGGAATGGGCAGAGGGGAAGGGAGAGAGAGAATCTTAAGCAGGATCCATGCTCGGCACAGAGCCCAACGCGGGGCTTGATCTCACGACCCTGAGATCATGACCTGAGGTGAAATCAAGATTTGGATGCTTAACTGACTGAGCCACAAAGGCACCCTGGTTTTAGTGTGTTTTTAATATGCCTTTTTGAACCTATTATCTATAAACTTAAAAAAAAAAACAAAAACTTCTCTAATACATGTTTGTTAACAGGCTGAATAACCCCAGAGTTCATAACACATTCTAATCTTCCTAGTTTGCCCCTTTGTGCTAGAATAAAAGAGTAAACTCCCTAAATAAGTGCACTCAGAAATCTTTCTGAAGCACTCAAATACAATATGAAATATAGGATGGGATCTATAAAATTTCTATTAGGCTCAATGCCTGATTTTCTTTATAATCACTCTAGGCCTATGTGTGCATCCATTAGAGATAACAGCTATATTCCTACATTCCAATATATCTTTTCATGTCATACAAATATGTAACATTTGCTTTTTGTGGAAATATATTTAACATTAATTCTTCTAGTATAGTACTATCAAGGGTGATTTATATGTTAATTTTGGATACATGAAATTCACTACACATGATGATGGCTGCAAAATATTAGATTTAAAAAAAAAAAAAAAAAAACCCTGAAACCTTGAAATATCACCAGTTGGGTGACATCAGAAAGTGGTGATGCCTCACATCATTTGGATGGTTATTAACAAAAAGACAAAAAAGTAACACATGTCGGTGAGGATGTGGAGAAAAAGAAACCCTGTATACCTGGTGGGAAGGTAAATTGGTACAGTCACTATGAAACAGTATGAAGGTTTTTCAAGAAATTAAAAACAGAACTACCATACTATCCAGCAATCCCACTTCCAGGTATATATTCAAAGGAAATGAAATCAGTATCTCCAAGAGGTATCTGTACTCCCATGTTCACTGCAGCATTATCCACAACAGCCAAGCTGTAGAAACAACCTGTGTCCACTAGCCGATGAATGAATCAAGAAAATGTGGCATATTATATGATGGAATAGTATTCAGCCTTAAAAAAGAAGGCAATCCTGTCATTTGCAACAACATGAATGAAACTGGAGGACATTATGCTAAATGAAAAAAACCCAGACAGAGAAAGACAAATACTGTATGGTATCACTTACATGTGAAATCTTTTTTTAAAAAAGTCAAACTCATAAAAACAGAAAGTAGAATATGGTTGCCAGGTGTTGGGGAGTGGGGGAAATAGACAGAGGTTGGTAAAAGGGTATGAATTTTCAGTTACAAGGTAAGTTCTGAGATCTACTGTACAACATGGTGACTATGATTGATAATGCTCTATTGCTGTCTTGTATAATTGAAATTTGCTAAGAATAGAACTTACATGTTCGCATCAAAAAAAAGAAAAGGAAAAGGTAAATATGTGAAATAATGGAAAGATGAACTAACTCAATGAGGAAAATCCTTTCACAATATATACATATATCATCCAATCATCATGGTATATACCTTAAATACTTAACACTTTTATTTGTCAGTTATATCTCAATAAACCTGAGAAAAATAAAAAGAAAAAAAGTGAATCAACATATGGGAATAATAATAATATATTGCTTTAAAAATAATAATTCATAGAGTACTAGGAATGACAGAACTACATAAATGTTAGCTCATTTAGGTAACTGAGTAGTCAGTAATTGTGGCACTTATTTCATTCATGGATTTAGGTTTCGGAAGTTCTTATTGGCTAATTCGAAAGCATAAGGTATATGAGGGTGTCTGTCATAGTTCTTATTGCATACACAGATAGATTTCTGTATCAACATTTGTTTTTAGGAAAGAGAATTTGAAGATCAAGACCTTAGCACATATATCTTTATATTCAGCTATATGTGCCATAACTTCATTTATATTTTTAGCACTCTAGCATGGTGCAGTCTTATCATATTTACTATTAGTGGGAGGAAATCTAGCGATTTAGATACCCTTTCTATATTTTGTTCCAGTTTCTTTTTTACAACCACTTTTGAAATACCTACCACAGTACAAATATTCCTGATTAAAAGGAGAGAAACACTAACTAGAAAACTTTTTTTATTTTAGACAGTTCAATCCATGCAAAAATAAATACACACACCAAAGCAAACAATAACAAACTGACTTTTTCTTTAGTAAAATCATCAATGTTTTCATAATAGAAAGATGTAGCTATAATCACAATGAAGAAATGATGAAGAACCATAAAAGTAAGCTATCTGTATATTTAATAATTTGTTGCTAGAAATCAACATGTCACAGAGACTATTTGCATATTGCGGCCTAAATAGTTCTAAAGTCCCAAGGACATATATTTACTATCGCCCAACAGCAAGTCATTTTCCTGACTATGCATTAAATCTTGTCCACAGGACGAAATAGTTGCTGCTGTCAGTTTGATTTTTTTCCCTGGATGTGATAGCAGTGAATGCTGTTGAAATTCCCACTGCTAGAGAATGAATGGGCCCCACCCCCTCCCACTTCATAAATTGAAACCTAATCCCCAGTGTGAGGGTATTTAGAGGTGGAGACTTTGACCAGAAATTAGGTCAGGAGAGCTGAGCCCTCATCAGTGAAATTCAGCCCTTATAAAAGAGGCCCCGGAGAGATCCCTGGCTCCTTCTGCCTTGTGCAGACATGTTAAAAAGATGGCCATCTAAGAATCAGAAGGTCAGTCCTCACCACAGATTCTCCTGCCACTGTGATCTTGGACTTCCAACTTTTGGAACTGTGAGAAATAAATTTCTGTTGTCGATAAACCACCATGTCTATGGTATTGTTGACAGCGGCCCGAGTGAACTAAGGCATCCATAGATCACAGTATGTCTTGCCAATGTTTGCAAAGATACCTTCTCTGCTCACATGTCTCAGTAAGTGTCTTGGTGCAGAGGAAATTTGCCTCTCACACTATAATTCATGCAATACCTAGCAGTGTTAACACAGGCTCTGCGTTAGGTATTTTGGGAAACCCAAGATGAGTAAAAGATAGTGACTGTTCTCAAGGAACTTAAAATGATGGCAAACATGCGTGAGTGAGTGAGTGAGTGAGTGAGTGAGTATTTGTATGTAGTGGAGGAGGGCAAGGAGAGTGCAAAGCAAAGAGCAATAAGAAGAGATTTTTTTCCTTGTTTTTAATAACTCTAAGATAAGGGATGGAGAATTTTTCTCACTGGTCAATTTTCTAAGCACTTTTTATTTATACTGTGGTCAGCAATCTCTTAAATATATTACCTTGTTGCTATATTTAGTATATTCCCTGCTTTCATTAGCCCATGGTGTTTATTGGTATTTAGAATTTTTCATTATTAAGAGAGGAAAGTACAAAAGCAAATTTGGGAAGGTACAATTCCCTGGATGTAGAAGAGTTTGCTCAAGGAAAACACCATGTGTAGTGGTCTGATACCAAAAAGAGTGGAGCCTAGATTTTAACAGAGTGAATCACTGAGTAGTTTAAAAAAAAAAAAAAAAAAAAAAATTTGAAAAAAAAAATTTTAAAAAAAATATGGACCAATGAACTGAGAGCAATAACAATAATCTATAAGTATAACAAAGCAAAGCTATCTTTTCTAGAAAGCTAATATAAATATTATTTATTAAAGTATTAAAATAAATATTAAAAAACTATATTAACAAAAGTGTGTGTGTGTGTGTGTGTGTATGGGTGTGTATTTAAAATTTAAAAAAGAGAGAGAGTTCCCAAGGAGGGGTATTGCTAGTCTATGCTAACACATACCTGAGAAGGAAATTTTGCATAGTACACTGATTTTTTAGAAGAAATTAGAATTTCAAAGTAAGAGAATTAACCATGTTTAGATATCCAAAACAACATTTCTACCCTTAAGTTATTTGTTCAAATACAATGTCATCCAATCAATATCAGTGCATATTCATAAAATTTCCATAGGTATCTTAGAAGACTTTTTTTCTCATCTTTTGTTTTGCAAGTTTTCACCTAATTAATCTTTACAGTGTCACCATGAATTCAATAAGGAAACAGCAAAGCATGTGAGAGAAAAGGCAAGAAAAACAAAGGGAATCACATGCTTGACCAAATGCCTAAGGATCTTCTTTTGATGCTACAAGAAGGGTGGACTAATTAATCAATGTCCTCTCCTTTTTTATGCAGATGAAGTGAGGGTTGGAGGTGAATTCAATGCCAGTAACTGCTTTATCATCACTGGTAGTTCTCTAGAATTTATTACATCCATTTTTACTATCAGGTGAATATACACATAAGTGTGAAAAAAAGCACATGGAAAACAATCTGGAGAAAGTTAATGTTATTTTAAAAGCCTTTAAAAGATGATAGCATGATTGTTCAAATCTATTACCTGAACTTTTATCAGCTGCCTAAGTCCATATTCTGAGATCTTTTGACACTTGTCACTATAACACCATGAAGTTGCCAGGAATAAAAAATGCTGTTTCACAAAGGGGAAAAAATGCCTTCCAAGTAATTCCATTGGAGAGAAAATGAATGAGAAACAGAGACAAGTGTATAAATGGGCAATTGACTATGGGACAGCAAATGGCAGAAGCAACACATCTCTGAATTGTGAATTTCGGTTTGCAACTTAAGTTGGCATTATTTTAGGAATTTTCATCTGATAAAACTATATGGAGAATTCAGTATTGCATATGATGTCCAATTACAACGCATTCTCTATTACTTAATAATTTTATTGCTGATAACTTCATCATGAGTATTTCTTTGGAGCCAAAGTCTCAAGGTGAAGAAACATAGCATACTTAGGGGCGCCTGGGTGGCTCAGTCGTTAAGCGTCTGCCTTCGGCTCAGGTCATGATCCCAGGGTCCTGGGATCGAGCCCCACGTCAGGCTCTCTGCTCAGCGGGGAGCCTGCTTCTCCCTCTCCCACTCCCCCTGCTTGTGTTCCCTCTCTCCCTGTGTTTCTCTCTGTCAAATAAATAAATAAAATCTTTAAAAAAAAAAAAGAAACATAGCATACTTAAATTATTTTTAAGTTACTGTATTGCAAAAACTAAATGCTTTGTACTTCAGAGAAAGTAATTACAAGAATGGTTTTTAAAAACCTTTTGTAATTAGTTCCTTTTTTGGAGGGTTATTTTAACTATTGAATGTGTTATGACTTTATGGACTATATATATTTTTTATGGAATAGAATATGACAATGGACTTTACTTTTTAGAACTTAAATATTAAAAGAAAATGAGAAACAAAAATGCCACATATTTCCAATGCTTAATTTAATCCTATGACCTAAACATAATAGGTTGGTATGTTTCATATCTGGTTAAATATTTACCAAAGTGATGTGTCCTGTGTTTATTAATGAGAACTTATAGCCTGGGTTCATCCTTTTATAAGATAATTGCAAATACCATGATATTAATTTTTTGTTAGATGCATGTCTTTTTCATGTTTTTTTACTACATTTTTTGACTTTTAGGTATCAAATCTTTTAAAATAAATTTATTTATGAAAATAATTTTGGTGCCAAAAGTTACTTACTAGCATATGAATCAAACTTAAAAATCAAAAAGGAAGGAGTTCGCAGATTAATAAACATTGCTAAATAAGATGTCTATATGGAGACAGTTTTACCTGTTAGAAGAGTATCATTTAAAATAAATTCTTTTCATCTGGGGTTTTAAAATAAATTCTTGACAGTTAATCATGCCACGTATGTAATACTGTTTTTAAACTTGAGCAAGATGACCCCTGTCCTAATCTCTTCCCCATGGAGGGTCTTCCTCTGACCTTTCCTTAATTCTCCCTCAGGGATGGGATGCGTCTGCCTGGTGCCTGCATCCCTCTCCCACTTCTTCCAGATCCTAGACTAGCTTCCAGCCCATAGTGTCATTAGTACAGAAATTGGGAGTAAGTCTTTCAAACTTTTAGAGTAATTTGACAGAGTAATTTTGTGTGGTGAATTTCATAATAGAAAAATAATGGGATTGTATTTATATGTGTTTTTATTTCATTTTTCTAGGAATTTATTTTTCCTTCACTTTATAAAAGTATCAGTTTAAGATGGATTGGAAATAAAAACAAATCTATTTTACAGTTTGTTTGAGAAGTACTGTCCTACAATTCACAAGCACCCAGTACCCAGAATTTCCCTGCTACCTGGACCCGTGTGAACCTCCTTTCCAGGTGCTTATTTCCAGGACCAGAACATAAGATCCCTATGTGTACACTTGGACTGTGGGAAGTGCTTGCAGGGGGGTGTGGGCACTTCGAATGTTTAGGCTGGAAAGTCCACGCGCATGGTGAAGGATGGAGCTGAGGTTGGTGAGAGTGGGTGGGAGCTGTAGGCGGGGGCTAGGAACACATTTGTCCCATGACTTCATGTCCTCACAAGGAAACCACACAATTCCTAGAACTCTAAATTCAAACTTGTCTTTTCAGGTCTCCATGAAAAGGTAGAAGGATGGAACATACTATATTTAATGATATGTAGCTTCCATATATAACTTCTAATATTTAGACATTTGATACATGAGTTTGCATTTATTTGCATCCTTACTCTGGGCCCTGCAAATGCCCAAATGGGTGGTTCTAAAGTTGGGAAAGTTAACTTCTTAAGAAAGATGCTTCAGATTCATTCAAATTTATATCAGCTTCTCTGGTGGATACAAATCCAGTAAGTTCTATTATTACAGAATCTTAGAGTTCAAAGGAACTTCTGATCTAATTCTAGCACTGTAAAATCTCTGTTAGCTAGTCAGCTGGCTTTTTTTGAACACCTCCAGGAGTAGGTGCTACCTAAGTTCTGTTTCAGTCATCCTTACGCAAGGAAAAGAGTTATATTTTCAGAGAAGTGTAATTTTGTTTCTGAGGGAGAAAAGCAAGTTTGAGAAACACTTTCTGGTTACAGACAGGAATATGGAAGAAAAATGGGAATCACATAAGTTTTTTAAAATTAATACAACTTCTCAGAGTGAGGAAATATAACAAAATAGAATTACTACACAAAAAAAGGGACAGTATAACAAGAGGAATGTGAGAAGAGGAAAAAATGTACCTTTTGCTTCTTCTTCCTACCAGCAACAGAAGGAGACTCATGTTAGTCTGTGACATAGAGCTATTTCCATTTGACTATTCACTTCGGTTAGAAAGGCACTTCCCATCCATACAGTTGTTCTCTATAGGGTCTTCTGTTGTCCAGCTAATTTTAGGATTATCTTCTTCAGAAAACCAATTGTAAGCCTATTTTTTTTCACCTAATTATCCCATGCTTCTCACCTCACCTGCTATTTGATTTCATTCATTCAATACAGGATTTTTAAAATTCATTTAAAAATCCCCCCATCCCTGTCTTCCAATAGGAAAGGAAATAAGGGCATCATATGCACTTGACAATTAAAATTTTGAAGTGGGCAGCAAAACCACTAATAATTTTTTTTTTTTTTTTGAGGCAACTGAGGTCAAGTGAGGATGGTAGGTATGCAGAAATGGAGGAGTGTGGTGAGAGACAGTGTGGCATGTGTGAAGGTGGGAAGGCATGTAGATGCTTCAGCTGTTATGGGGGTGGGGTGGGAAACAAAGGCATAACCCCCCCCCCACCACCACCTAGAGCAGGGTCCTGGATTTAGACAGAGGTTCTCTTGATTAAGGAAGAATTAGTTTTTTAAGATGTATGGCTGTATTTAAAAAAAGAGTTGTTTTATTTTCTCTCAGTATCTAAAAATTGTAAAGTTATTGCCCTATTTTTTCTTTTTTACTTTGAGTTTTGTAAAAAATTAGCTCTGTATCATTACAATAAGGTCTGGATCTGAATAATGTGTGTATGTGTATGCACATACACTCGTGCTACTCTCACAGTCTTAGGGTTTTTTAAACATAGTGTATTTCTTTTTCCTTTCTCTCTCCTAGCCCTCCCACATTCTCACTAGGGGACCAATTCATATCTATTGATTGAACGGTCTAAAAGGTAATGCTCATGGAATGAAGCTTTAATTTTTATTCCCACTGGAGATGAAATACTCAGTGTGAACTTTGATTTGGTGGTTTAGGGAAGTCCACTGCGTTCATAAAGTCTGAATTGAAAATCAGTAGTTATGAAAGGAATTCTGAGAGAAAGTGTTCCTTAAGTTTTTGAGGTTCACAGCACAGAACACAAGATAGTGTCCCCAAAATATTTTTCATGCCACTATCAGAGGTAGATTATTGGAATGAATAGCCCAAGGACTGGGGAATAAATAAGTTCCTAACATTTCCTGTTTTTAAATACATGAACATTGTTTTAGCCCACATTAAAAACCCTAGTTAATCTACTTCATCTATTCAGCCCTAAACTTCAGATCTTGATGGCTAGGTATGATTTTATGGCCAATAAGTGAACCCAGCAGTCTGCAGTATCAGTATCAGAGTCCCCTGGGACCCATTTTATACTTATTTTTTCATTCCTTTTTTAAACTCTTAAAGGCAAGGGTATTTTCCAAGATAAACCCTAATCAACCACTCTGCAATTTTACTGCGAGTTTCCATTTCTGACAGGCTTCTGTCTGGCAATGGATTCTAAAAATTCTGTTTGGATCAAGTACCTTAAACCTTGCTGAAGAACTAATACTGTATGTAGGTTGATTATAATAACCAAGATACTATGCTTCTTCTGTTGGTAGTAGTGGGAGAGACGAACTAAAAAAATAAAAGAAAAAAGAATAAAAGGGTAAAATTTAATAAAGACCTGATAGGCAAAGTCAAGAATGAGATGGTGAACACTTACACTTGGAGCACTGTCCTGGGGTCTCCAACTTCACCTCCATCACCAATCGTCAAGGTATCATAGCCAATCTCCAGATCAAATTCTTCAAAATTTATCTGTATAACCTAGCAATAAACAGAGACAAACATCTCAAATATATTGCAATATGTCATAAAAATAAAAGTTTGGGCAGAAAATATTTAAAATGCATATCAGACTTACTGTACTTATCTATATAAATACCATGGCAACAGATCATGTCAGACTATTCCTAAAATTCAATCATTATAATTTTCATATGATTTTTATTTGCTGTAATGTACCTTCTGTAATAATTTTTCAATGAAATGGCATGGCTTCTGTTTATAGAACACTCTTATTTGAAGCATGATTAATGCAAATCTACTTTGAGACAGCTTTATAAAAAGTACATGTAGGTGGGGAGTGGTTTCCATACATTTGCATATATTTTTATAAAGCTAACATGAAAAAACTCAGAGTGTGCTATTTCCATTAAATAGTAAAGCTTAAAAACGTTAGACGTTAGAACTAAATTTGAATCTAGATCACCAGATTTAAAGGTATCAGATTTATTTTTGTGTATTCTTTGGTAACAGAATCCCTCAGATGTATTATAACATGCTAGCAAACCTGGGAGCAAATTATACCACAATAAGTAATTTAGTATTATTTCTTACTAAAACATACTCACGCATTCATACATTGTTTATACATCTATGCAAAAATTCATATTTAATAAAATTGCAATTCTTAAATTAGGAACCTAATACAATATTAAGTAATAATGTAATTAAGAATCAGTACAGGAAGAAATTACATAAATACTGTCATATATAATCATGCCTTGAGCAAAAAACAGTTAATAATAAAATAATATTCATCATCAGATTAAAAAAAATGAATGCCCGAGGTCACCAATTTTAGTAAAGAATAAATTAAAAAGCCATCTCTCTAATAATTTTCATAACTATTTGTTACCTTGGTAATATAAAAAGAAATTCTAAAAAAATGAGAGCTTTTATATTCTGGCTTTTTTAAGCTTTATAACAATTTTTTTTATTACGCCTTCTCTCTTGATTTTTTTAATGGTTTTATATCAACATTGACTAAGGCAATTATTTTTGTCAAGTTTAAATATAGAATATATAAAAACATTGAATTGTACATTTTACATGGCTGCAGTTAAAAAAAAAAATGTTTCCCTGTTCTGCACTAAGTTACATATAGATACTCTCAATTGATAATTGCCTATTAGTAGAGATTTAGGTTGTTTTTGTGTTTTTTTTTGCCATTATAAACAACATGGTTATGAACACTATTAAACAGTTTCTGGTTCAAATGTGTATCTCTAGGTTATATGCTTAGAATTGTAATTTCTGGAAAATAAGCAAAAATTCAATTTCATGATATTGTACCATAAGGTTTCCCAAAATTATTCTACTAATTTAAATGCTCACAACTGGGCGCCTGGATGGCTCAGATGGTTAAGGGTCTGCCTTCAGCTCAGGTCATGATCCCAGAGTCCTGGGATCGAGTCCCACATCAGGCTACCCGCTAGACAGGGAGCCTGCTTCTCCCTCTGCCTCTCTCTCTCTGACTCTCATGAATAAATAAATAAAACATTTAAATAAATAAATAAATAAATAAATAAATACTCACAACTTTTGTACATTAGATTTCATTATTTCTACCAATCTAGACAGTGTGAAAAGTGATCTTTTGTATTTTCTTAACAATTAAGCTGTATATATTTTTATATGTATGTCATTTATGTTTTCTTTTCTGTGACATGACTATATGTATTTTGGCTATTTTTCACTTGACTGCTTGTTTATTTATTTTTGGTGGGGAGGGCCAGAGAAAGAGGGAGAGAGAGAATCCCAAGCGGGTCTCACGACCAGTGTGGAGCCTGACGTGGGGCCGATCTCACAACCCTGAGATCATGACCTAAGCCAAAATCAAGAGTCAAATGCTTAACTAACTGAGCCACCCAGGTGCCCCTGGACTGCTTGTTATTGATTGCACAGTTCTTTATATCAGTGATTCCCACCATGTTTCCTTTATAGCACACATAGGAAAGAGTAATATTTAAGACACATTGAGGTAAGCAGATGAGGCTGTTTGTAATGGAAGTTTTTTATCCAGGCCCTGCTCTGCCTCACAGAGAGCTAAGATCAATATCTTTGTTCTACCTGTAATTCATTCATAATACACCATTCATAATATACCATTGAGTCTGACTCACTAGTTGAGATCAGCTTTATATATTCTGGATACTAATCTACTACATGTTATGTGTGTTGCAATATCTTCTCCATATTTATAGCTTGCTTTTTTTATTTTCTTTTTTAAATCTTTTGATAAGAAGAAATTACTAATTTTACTAAAGTGGAACTTTTAATCTATTATTTTTTAAGTAACACTTGCATTGCCTATGACTCATGGTCATAAAGATATTTTCTTCATATCTTTATTTTTGGGGAACTGACTTTCAAAAAATGTGTGAAGTAGACAAATATGCAATAATAGAAAACTAGCACAGAATTCCTTTTTCAAAACTCCAATATAAATAAGCAGTTGCCTCAATATTAATTGAATAAATAGACCTCCTTTTCCCAGTAATCCGCATGACAGACTGACATATATCAAGAGCCTATATATGAGGATGTTGGTTTGGGAGCTCTACATTGTGTTCTTTTGGTCAGTTTGTATGTCCCTAAACCAACAGAAATTGTCTTAACTGTTGTTGCTATAAAACAAGACTATCTTATGAGTCAGATACTCCATTTTTCTATACACATTTTGAAAACTATTTTTTTTGTTACTTTCTGTTGTTTTTAAAAAGATTTATTTATTTACTTTAGAAAGAGAGAGCACGCGCGAGCGAGCACATGAGCGGGGGGGGAGGGGCAGAGGGGAGAATCCCAAGCAGACTCCCTGCTGAGTGTGGAGCCTGATGCGAGGCTTGATCTCACCACCCTGAGATCATGACCTGAGCTGAAATGAAGAGTTGGCAACTCAATCGATTCATTTTTTTTGTCGTTTCAAATGGTATATATCTTTATATTTTCACCTTTTCATTGTTTGTATATAGACAGGAAATTTATTTTTGCTTATTGAGCTCACATTTAGGTGACTTCATAAGACTTTCCTATTATTTTTCCCTATTATTATTATTTGTAAATTATTTTTAGTTTTGTATATAACAAGCATATCTTCTGTAAACAATTTAGATTCTTGTCTATCCTATTTATTTATTTACTTATTTTAGAGAGAGGGAGAGAGTATGGGGGTGGGGCGGAGCAGAGGAAGAGGGAGTCTTAAGCCCACTTCCATGGAGCCCAACACAGGGCTCCATCAGGACCTGAGTTGAAACCAAGAGTAGGAGGCTTAGCCAACTGCCGAGGTGCTCCTCTTGTTTATTCTTCTTTCACATTTTTAAAAAAATTTAAATTCAATTAGCCAACATATAGAACATCATTAGTTTCAGATGTAGAGTTCAATAATTCATCAGTTGCATATAACACCCAGTGCTCATCACATCACGTGCCCTCCTTAATGCCCACTACCCTGTTACCCCGTTCCCCCCACCTACCTCCTCTCCAGCAACCCTCAGTTTCTTTCTCATAGTTAAGAGTCTCTCATGGTTTTTCTCCCTCTCTAATTTCTTCCCATTCCATTTTTCTCTCCCTTCCGCCATGATCTTCTGCACTGTTTCTTATATTCCTCATATGAGTGAAACCATATGATAATTGTCTTTCTCTGAGTGACTTTATTTCTTGTATCTTAACTGCCCTGGATCTCTGGTACAATGTTTAATAGAATAGGTTATAGTTGGCCTCATTAAGTTGTAGCTCATTTAAAAGGAAATGCTTCTAATATTTCACCATTAAGAATATTATTGAGGTAATTATACTTTATGAATACAAGGAGGTTTTCTTCTCTGGTTTTTCTTGCTGATTTAGTATCAGAATTTTTCATCAAATGAATTGACACATGGATACTTTCATTTCCATTATGGAAAAGCTTCTGTCAATTTTAGAATAATTTATTTTTTTGAAAGTTGGATAGAACTATCCTGTAAGGGGCAGCTGGATGGCTCAACTGGTTGAGCACCTGCCTTCGGCTCAGGTCATAATCTCAGGGTTGGGCTCCCTGCTCACCAGGGAATCTGCTTCTCCCTCTCCCTCTGCCTCTACCACCCCACTCATGCTCTCTCAAATAAATAGATAAAACCTTTCAAAATAAAAAGAACTATCTTGTAAAAATATCTAAGCCACTTTCTGGGGAGCTGTAGTTAAGCTTTTATTGCTGGTCTAATTTATTTTTTACTTTCAGAATTATTCAGGCTTTTGGATTTGTTTGTTTTCCCTTGAGTCAATTTAAGTAAGTTCAATTTTCCCAGAAACATTTCAACATTCAGAAAGTTTTCAAATTCATTGTCATGTAATTATTCACTTTCTTTTAGTCTATGCTAAGTCTGGACTTTTGTCCTATTTCTATTTCTAATATTATTTAAATGTGTTTTCTCTATTTTTACTATTTTTTATTATGGTAATATATGTGAAAAAAAATTTATGCTTTTAACCATTTTTTAAAGTGTACAATTTGGTGGCATTATGCTCATAAGGTTGTACAACAATTACCACTGTTTCCAAAAGTTTTTCATTACATCAAACAAAAACCCTGTTACTATTAAGCAATAACTCATTTTCCCTTTCCCCAGCCATTGGTAATTTCTAACATGCTATCTATCTCTATAAATTTGCCTATTAGAAGTATTTTATATAAGTAGAATTATACAATATTTGTCTTCTTGTGTCTGATTTATTTCACTTAGCATAAGATCTTTGAGATTCATCCATATTGTAGCAAATGTATTCCTTTTTATGGCTGAATAATATTCCATTGTATGTATATAGCTCATTTTGTTTAACCATCACTCTATTGATAGACGCTTGCGATGTGTCTATCTTTTGCCTTTTGTGAATATTGCTACTATGAAGATTGGTATACAAGTAAATGTTTGAATATTTGTTTTCAATTATTTGGAGTGTATACCTTGGAGTGGACTTTCTGGGTCATATATTGATTCTATGTTTAACTTTTTGCAGAACTGCCAAACTACTTTCCAGAGTGCTGCAACATTTTAAATTCCCACCAGCAATACATGAGGATTCCAGTTTTTCCACATTCTCAACAGTTGTTATTTTTTGTTTTGTTTTTATTGTAGTCATCCTAGTAGGCGTGTTGCTTATTTTTATTTTGTTTTTATTATAGTCATCCTAGTAGGTGTGAAGTGGCCTATTATTGGGTTTGATTGCATTTCTCTAATGACTAATAATATCGAACATCTTTTCATGTATTTATTGGCTATTTGCATATCTTCTTTGGAGAATTGGTGATTCAGGTCTTTTACCCATTTTTAAATTAGGTTGTTTGTTTTATTGTTACTGATTTGTAAAACCTCTTTATATACTCTCAATATTAGTTTCTTTTTTTTTGCACTTTATTTATTTTTATTATGTTCAGTTAGCCAGCATATAGTACATCATAAGTTTTTGTTGTAGTGTTCAATGATTCATTAGTTGCATAGAACACCCAGTGCCCATCACAATATTAGTTTCTTAACAGATATATGCTTTGCAAATATTTTCTCACATTGTGTGGGAGTCTTTTCACTCTTATGATAGTGTTCTTTGATGACTAAAGCTTTTAATGTAACAAAATCTAATTTTTCTTCTGTTGTTTTTGTTACTTACGTTTTTGCTGTCATATTTAAGAAATCATTATCAAATCTATTTGGCAAAATTTCCTCCATGTTTTCTTCTAGGAATTTTACAGTTTAAACCCTTAAATAGAGGTCTTTAACCCATTTTGAGTTATTTTTTGTATATAGTACAAGTAAAGATCCAATTTCATTCTTTTGTATGTGACTATCCAGTTTCTCAATCACCATTTGTTGAAGCAATAATTCCTGCCCCATTGAATGGTATTGATACCTTTATCAAAAATCAATTGACCCCAGATGTGAGGATTTATTTCTGAGCTTTTTAGCTTTTATTTATCTGGAAATATCTTGATTTCACCTTCATTCTTGAAGGATAGTTTTGACAGATATAAAATTCTTGCTTTACATTTTTGACCTTTCATCCTTTAAAATGTCATCCTACTGCTTTCTGGTTTCCATGTCTTTTTCTTTTTAAAAATCAGCTGTTAATATTTTTTGATTTCTTGCACATGACCAGTGACTTCTTTCTTAATGCTTTCAAGATTCTCTTTGTCTATACCTTTCGGCAATTTGACTATGACGTGTCCATGTATGAGACTCTTAGAGTTTATCTTGGAGTTTATCTTGGAATTTCTTGAGCTTCTTGGATATGTAGATTCAGGTATTACTCACATTTGGGAAGTTTTTGACCATTATTTCTTCAAATATTCCTTCTTCATCTTTCCCTATGGGATTCTCATAGTATATTTTTCGGCTCACTTATTCATATCTTGCAGGTCTCTTTTGCCTATTTCATTATTTTTATTTCATTCTTTTTTTTCCTTTTATTTTTCAGACTGGATAATTTCAGTTGTCCAAAAATTGTTCAAGTTTACTAATTCTGTCTTCTGCCTGATCAAATCTGCTATTGAACTTCTGTAGCTAGTTTTTTATTTCAGTTATTGTATTTTAAATTCCCAAAATTTCTTTTTTTTTTAAAGATTATTTATTTATTTATTTGAGAGAGAGAGAATGAGAGAGAGCACATGAGAGTGGGGAGGGTGAGAGGGAGAAGCAGACTCCCTGCCGAGCAGGGAGCCCGATGCGGGACTCAATCCAGGGACTCCAGGATCATGACCTGAGCCAAAGGCAGTCACTTAACCAACTGAGCCACCCAGGTGCCCAAATTCCCAAAATTTCTATTTGGATTCTTTTAATAATTTATGTCTCCTTATTGATATTCCCATTTTATTCATATATCATTATTGTGGTTCCCTTTAATTCTTTGTCCACGTTCTTTGAGCATAACTAATATAATCATTATAAATTTGTTTAATAAGTTCAATGACTGAACTTGTTCAGGAACGGTTTCTGTCAAATCATTTTGTTCCTTGGAATGGTCATACTTTCCTGCTTCTTTGTATGCTTTGTGAGTATTCTGTTGTTGCTGAAACTGGACATTTGAATATTATAATGCAGTAACTCTGGAAATCAGATTCTCTCCCTTCTCCAGGATTTGCTGTTCTTGATTGTTTAAAGTTTAACATGTCTCCATATAATGTTTTGCCTGGAATTTTTTTTTTTTTAATACAAGGAACTTAAAAAATAATCATTTTAAGTATATTTAGGCTGCTATAACAAAGTACCATAAACTGGTTGGCTTATAAACAATAGAGATTTATCACAGTTCTTGAGGCTGGGAAGTCTATGATCAAGATGCTGGCTGATTCAGTGTCTGGTGAAAGCAAGCTTCCTCATCCATGGAAATCCTTTTTTTTTTTTTTTTTTCCATCCTCTGGACCTAAGCATTTCCCAAAAGCCCACCTCCTAATATCATCATATTGGGCATTAAGATTTCAACACATGAATTTTGAGTAGACACAATATTCAGGCCATGACAACACTTTCCCCAGTCTTTAAAGATTGGCTCAGTGCTGGGACACTCTTTTAATACTTAGCCAGACCATTCACAATTCTCCTTAGCCTTCACTTGATGCTTACACTGGGCTTATAGATCAGCTAGTGGTGAAAGCTTAAAGTCTTCTCAGGTCTTCTGAACATGTGCCTTGTCCTGCACATGCATGTGACTTTCTAAATTCTACCATATACTGGAGGGTTTTCAAATGCCCTCATTTCCCAAAAAAACTCTGTTACTTCTAGTGACTCATTCATGATAGCTTGCTTCCCGATGTGTTTAGTTATATTTAATAGTAAAACCATATTTATTTGAGCTTAAGCCTTGAGAATCCTGAGGCCCTAAATTGGGTATAATTTTATTCATTTTATGCTAATTGGATCCAAGAGTTACTACCAAGCTGGTGCCATTTTAACATTCTCTGAGGGTTTTAACTAAATGCTATATTTCATGTTTAGCTTCTTCACCTATCGATCCAAGCAGACTAGGCCCCAGTCTTAGTCTTCTCATTCCAGAGATTTATTGCCATCTGCTCCAAGGATAACCAAGCTTTCTTCCCATTTCATCTTCTATTTTCATTTTAACTGATGTTCTTTTCATTATGTGTGTATATATTTGTGTGTGTACAGTATCAATGCATAGCCTTGTTAGATTTTCTTTGTTTTCTTGTAAACCAGAAATGCACTGAAAAATATGTTTCTTGTTTTTCAGTGGGAGGACCTCTGAGAGTACCTCATCTGTCATCTTACCAAAAGAAGAAATCCCAAGATCCACTTTACCCCAGACCATTGCACAATATATTGCATTTGAAATTAGGGAATGCTTCCTTTTTATACCTTTAAAAGCCTAATCAGCTAGTAGAGACAAATTAGGTATCAAATAAATGACTGATAGTTTGATTGCTATTTCTATGTCAAACCCTTGACAGTCATTATTGTATAATCATGTCCCAAAGGATTTAGACACCCATTTAATGGTAGATTTTATTTTGCCTAAATTGTAACTGAGATTCATGCATGTATATATGTAACAATGGGAACCCTACTTCATTTTAAATTAAGTGATGAATTAATTACTAACTAGTCCATATACTTTCAGATAAGCACTTAACCACTGAGCTGTCACTTGAAATTTTAGACACTAGTTTCAATGACACCCAATTACTGAGAAGCTGGAATAGTCTGATTGAATTTGTAGAATGCATTCATTTTAATTTGATTCATGTAGACTTAGTTTAAATATTTTTACTGGAATAGACCTTTAGAAGTAAAATCTATGCATTAAAAAATAAAAATGAATTTTGACTCAACTTCAGACTTTAATATACATAAAAATTATAATAAACTTAAAAATACTACACTGGAATATTTCCAAAAGAAAAAAATTAGAAGGTATAAAGATAATTTGGATAAACAAAACAATAACAAAAAACTTTGTTTACATAAGAATGTAATAAGTAACATCAGGAGTCTGACATGAAATTTTCTTTTATGGATTCTCCTTTAATATGGAATTGACCAAATAGACATTTTCTATCCCTTTACTTTTGTTTAATGTGGAAATGAAATGCAAAGTTAATAAAAAATCAACAAATACCCATCAATGTAACATGAACACTTTCCCTACATGTTTAGTTGGTAGTAGGGCTGAAATATTTACTAGGGAAATTGGAAGAATATAATGCATGTTTGTAGAGAAAGAAGTGTCATATATTTGCCTCTCTTACTTGTTCCTAATTATTATTTGTGGGTGGAAAAAGACAACTGCATTTAGCTCATGGGACTGCCGAAAAAAAAGTTGTGATAATAAAATATGCCCCTGAAACATAGAAGTAATCTATAATTGTCTTGATTTCTTTTAACCAAATAAGCCACTCTCTTGACTTCCATTTGTAGAGTAATGACTCCAAATGGCTTACATAGTGCTGCTTATTGAGAATTATGTTAAAAACTTTTAAGCTACTCATGTAGTCAATTAAGAATAATCTCATGCATTTTAACATCGCTTTCCAGAAGTTAGAAATCTGTAAACAGCATTAGATATTAAATACTTAGTAGATCCATTTCCCATAATGCTTAAGATATAAGTTTTCATAAGGTACTTTGAAAGAAGTGGTATATAACCTAAGTCTCATAATTTTTATTCTCTGTATCATTCACAGAGTATTTAAAACCATAACTTCTACATTACTAAGTTTCATGAAGTCATGTAGAATTCCCACTAAATTATATACTTTATATCCATTACCCATGAAATTTGAAATATTAACAAGTATTTATATTGTGTGAGTCACTAGGCTCAGTACCATATATGTATTGCTTTATTTTAATCCTAAAAGTTTCTGTAGTGTATATTTGCACATTAGTTTGGCCATTCAGCATTTGAATATCTACCTAGTGTTTGAAGAATTAAGAATCTTGGTAAGAAGCACAGCATAGTTCCCAATAAGGTCAGATATTCTGTTCTCTATCGCTAATTGCATTTAGAGTATAGGCATGAGATCTAAGCTTCCCCAACTATCCTGGCAGAGGGCTGCAAAAGAAATAGAAACATCCAGTTTGAGGAGTAATAGTGGTTGTAATACAGAAGGGCACTGAAGTCCTAGGGCAGCAACATCCAATAGAAAAAATCCTCCCAAAAGTCAGAAGCAGGTTGGCCTAATATCACAATCCATATGCTTAAACATCGCAGTATTTTGCATTTGCATTGTAAAGATCTACAATATAGAAAATACTGTCTGTCTGCCAAATACCTGATTTATAATAACACAGTTTGTAAATATGTCCTTTGACGTGGGGCATATGTCTTATGTCTTAAACAGTGATGGCAAGAGGAGATAAGTTCCGAAATTTAAAAACTATTATTATGTCAATTCCTTGGGATAAAAGTATAGGAAGCATAGATTGGTTTCAGCTATTTTATCTTCCATGGTAAAATCTGTATTTTCTTTGCATCAACATAAATCTGAAAGCTGATGAAATTCCTCAGTATTTCTCTAGCTGCTGACCATTGTATAAAATATTCTGTACTAAAATAATCAGTATAACTTTCAAATGAATCTTCGATGAGGTTTAAATAAATAAATTAATGATGCTTTAATATTAATACCAAGCTATACTCATTAGTGAGACCAGGGTGATATAGTTAAGGGCCTGGACAATGCCTGGATTTTAAGTCTCATCTTTGTCAAAGAATGTTACATTATTTGGGGAAAATCTCTGATATCTATAAAAGAGTGCTCATAATTCATACTGCCTAAAGTTGAAATAGGCATTCCATTAAACAAAGTTTGTAAAAGACACATACTGTGCTTTATGCAGAGTAGACCCTCATAGATGGCAGCTATTATTAGCCATGATAAGGTAATCATCCTAAAACAGCTGTTCACATCTGTTCACCATGATCTTGAAAATGAAGTTCTTTTTTTGAAAACCCCACTATAAGTCAAAGAGAAGAGGACCTTCCCCAAACTCTATGCTGCTAAGAATTTATCTTCCTGGAAGTAACTTTTCTCCATTATGTTTGTTTCAGAATGACAATAATTCACTCAGATATTAACAAGTATTTTTGCTACCAGATGAGGAAATCCAGAATACATAATATATGCATATGTATAAGATACACAGAGTTTAATTAAGTTTAAGGTATGCAATGCCAAGTTACATAATCAGTTTGACATCTAATTAAAGCACTTCTTTCTTCATATACTTTCCAGGCCCTGGTGATCGCAGTCCAATGGGGAGACAAGGCAAAACAAGATAAAGACTATACCCCATCTTATGTGCTTTGGGATATGGACACACAGTGTCACATGGAAGCAGAGAGGAGAGCCATCCAATCCAACTGGAGCATAAAGTGGAAAGATTTCCTCAAAGAGGGAATCCCAAGGCAGTACAAAGTAAAGTAAAGATGAGAATTGGGTAAGAACTTTCTAGGGAAGGGCATGAAAATGTCACAGTGGAAAAAATATTCTTTTTTGTTTCTGTAATATAAACTGTGAAACATGAAATGTTGAGAAGGAAAGCTAAAGATGGAGGTAGAGACCCCATCATGTAATGGACTTTGAACTTTATCTTCTAAATGAGGAGCAGCAAAATAATGAGTTTTGATTATAGTGTTGACAGGGTTGTAATTGTTTTTCATATGCTCCATTTGGCAGTAGGAACAATCTGAATTTGAAGAAGAGCCGGGCAGAGTTAGAGAGATCAAGACCTAAACTTGGGTGTGAAAGTAGGTGTTGAGAAGAGTAAACTCAATCTGGATTTCTTTACCCCAAATAAAAATGATTATGGTAATTTTTCCCCTTTCCTCTTTTTATACATATATAAAGACATTATTCAATGGGGTGCCTGGCTTAGTCGGAAGAGCATGCAATTCTTGATCTCGGGGTCATGAGTTTGAGCCCCATGTTGGGTGTAGAGATTACTTAAATGAATGAATAAATGAATGAATGAATGCATGAATGAATGAATGAAAAAAGCGCTATTCAAAAGCCAACTCAAAAATCTATGCTTTGGGGAGCCTGGGTGGCTCAGTCGGTTGAGCATGGGACTCTTGGTTTCTGCTGGGATCATGATCTCAGAGCTAGTGATGGGATCAAGCCCCTCCGGGAGCCCTGCATGGGGCTCTGGGCTGAGTGGGAGTCTCCTTGAGATTCTCCCTCAGCCCCTCCCCCTGCACATTATCTCTCAAATAAATAAATCTTTATTAAAAAAAGCTATGCTTCACAGGACTATTTAATCAATTTTATTGGGTATAAAGTCTAATTTAGACAAAGCAGAATATGTAGTGTATTTGTTTTAAAAATATGTATTTTAGAATAATCCTAAAATTTGACTGTTTTTGTGATATGTATCATATAAGTATTACATGTGAATATGGAAAATTAATGTTAAATAACTAGTAATCATTTGAATTTGCTTCTCTTTGTAAAAAGGAAATATACAAAGGTAAATACACATGAAATTTGTGAAACAGGTAAATATTTTAAGATATAAAAGTCTTAAATATGACACATGCAAATCCAACATTTATTCATTTCAAACTAATTTCATGTTAGAGGAAAGCATTAATCACTCATATTCCAGAAAGATTATGCACTGTAGTATTATACTTGGATTTTTTATTATAGAAGATATAGTCTAAGACTTGACTAGACCATTCAAAAAGAGAAGTGCCAGCCTAAGGAATTCTTTAGTTTTATCCACTTTGCTGCCAGCATCAGTTAATAGTTTCAAATCTTACAAGGGCTCATATTTTAGAGATTGGGGAAGGGGGAGTCTGGAGACACAGGAAGATATTGATGGAATGATAAAAGCCTTCAGCTTTGTTTTATTTTTTATGCCTTTTGTATCTGTACACTGTTCTTCCCCTTTAGGGGTTTGCTGGTACATAAAAATGATAGATTAAATATGGTACTACAAATGTTTCACTGAAGGGAAGAAGCTACATAAAAATGAAAAATGCATCAAATATTAAATCTATAATACAACATACAAAATTGTTGGTTCTTTTCTGTCATTTATTTATGCTTAGCTACTCAAGGATATAAATTTCATAATGCATGTAAATTATCAACTTCAACTTAAGAATTTTGAAGAGAATACTTACAGATAATGTTTTTGGTTTTAGGAGGGTATTTGACACAAATTTGTAATATGTTAGGTTGTACATACCAAAATTTTTTTGAAAACAAATATAAATGAGGCTCATTAAAGTGAATTTTATAAGAAGGGCTATTTTACTGGGTTTATCCCTCATTAATAATGAGGTCAGCTTGATCTAGAGTATTTATCTCTCTATTTCTCTATCTATATCTATTTTTACAGATGATATTTGACTTAAAGCTTTATTTAAAAATTATACTAAGTCTGTGGTGCCTGAGTGGTTCAGTCAGTTAAGTGTCTGCCTTCAGCTCAGGTCATGATCCCTGAGTCCTGGGCTCAAGCCTCGAATCAGGCTCCCTGCTCAGTGAGGAGTCTGCTTCTCCCTCTCCCTCTGCTGCCCACCCCCCCCCACACACACACTTGTGCTTTCTCACTCTCGCTCTCTCTCAAATAAATAATAAATAAAATCTTTAAAAAATATATTAGGTCAAAATGACTAAATACACAAATATGGTAGTGAAAAATCAGATACTATACACATATATAATGAACCATAGAGTGGGTTCTAATTCTCGTCCTCAGTTTATTCTTACCATTTTTCTTATGACACCAAAGAGGAAGCATGCTAGATATTAGCTTCTCAATTCATAGTGTTTGTTGTCAACTTTTTGTTTATTTAATTTCTTCTAGTCATTGATTAAAGGATTTTTTAGCAGTTAATATCTATGGAAAACCTTGTTTAACTCCCAAATTATCTTCCCAAGTAAGCAATTTAGGTAGAAGTCCAGGAAGTTAGGGTACAATAGGAATTATTTGCTACTGACACTGTTGTTTGCCACAGCTATCCAGGAAGAATGATTCCTGGTCCATGAATGAATACTCTTTGTGGCAAGGGGTTGGGATAAAAGTGAGGAGACGTAGATATACTATTGCTTCCTTTTTTGAGAATTGCACTTCAATTAATAAGCCTCTAACTTAATTTTTGGCTGTTACATTGAAACATAAATCAGATAATATAAGTCTTCTACCTAAACACTCTAATTTATTTAATTCATTCTATAAATATCAATTTAGAACCCACACTTTACCATATCCTATTCTAGTGCTAGGGATATAGACAAACTTTCCTCCCTTCATTGGGGAAATACACAAAAGATAGAAAAGTATTATATAATATAATGCCATATAAGGTCTTGAAATATTCATAAGTTACAAAGTGCTATAAAGAAAAAGCATGGAGACAGAGAGTGATGGAGATGGTCAGTGAGGGAGGAAGAAAGAAGATGACATTTGAGAGAAACCTGAATGAAGTAAGAGGGCAGCTGATTAGGTCATACTTTCATTACATTTTTGGATACATTCCAGAATGCCCAGCATGATCTGGGTCTTATTCAGCTCTACAGCCTCTATTTCTTCAATTATCCTCTTACCCACTATGCCACAGGACCCTTGTCATCTTTTTAGTTCTAGGAGACAGCAGGGTCTTCATGGACCTTTGTAAGCAATTTTAATTCTCCCCCAGATACTCTCCTCTTTACATTGCTAAGTCTCTTGTCTTCAATACTGGCTTAAATTTCCCCTGCCCTGAAGTGTCTTCACTGACAAGTCTAAGCAAGCTCCTTTTTATTCCATCCAGAGTGTTTCTTTCAAGTTGTGACTGTTAATTTCTGCATTTACTCTTCTATTTTCTATTTAAAGCCCTAACTGGAAACTTCCTAAAGGCAAGAAATTAGTCTTTTTTTATTGACTCTATTGTAGACCAACTTTCTAATCAGTGAAAATGTAGGATTCTCTGGGACAAGTTTAGAATTTAAAATATTGGTGCTCATCTGGCCATTCTAAGATATACGACATTTTATATGGTTGCTCTTGTGTGATAGAGATCATCACAGACTGAGAGTTTATAAAGAGGATATGGAAGAGGTCATAAGAGAAAAAAAAAAGACAGCTACCACATCCTGTATCTGCAGATTTTGCTCCCTGCCTGCTATTTTTCCCCTGGTATCACACAATATGATTGGTTATGCTGTGAAGTTAGGTCAGGAAGAGGATGAAATTCAAGCAAGATATGTAATACAGAGCAAAGAGATTACCCAGAATTGTGCACTTTGATGATATGTGCATCATATGTGACTCTGGTTGTATGAGAATAATCAGATCCTCCAAGTGATTCTCCTGCACATTGGTTAAAGATTTCCAGAAGCTAAACAACTTAGAATGCTAAGAAGAGCAAGTACTTGATACTTAGGAACAATACTGCACTCTTCTCTCCTCACTAGCTAGCTGCAGCTGTTGTTGAGGTGCTAGGCAGCTGGGGCAGGAAACGATGTCCCAGAACGGTAATTGTGATTCTCATAACTCCGAGGTTGTCATTAAGATAACCTTCTACTCTGCGGTAAAATATCTCCGGGGCAGAAAGCAAAAGCTCACAGTTCTCTCCAGTTCCTTTTTCAGTCTCTTTTGGCAGAAGTCTATTCTGAATTCTTAGAAACATCTGCTGATGGTTTCTGATGACTAATATCAGCAGGGAGTCTCCACAGGATATTCCAAGTTCTGAAATGTGTGAGAGCATGTGTTAGCTGCACAGCAGGAACCTAAGCTCAAACACTGGTGGTGGAGGCATGATACGCCAGCT
This sequence comes from Neomonachus schauinslandi, assembly GCF_002201575.2. Taxonomy (NCBI): domain Eukaryota; kingdom Metazoa; phylum Chordata; class Mammalia; order Carnivora; family Phocidae; genus Neomonachus; species Neomonachus schauinslandi. Next base: position 162,335,167 of record NC_058406.1, read on the forward strand.
CACTTGGAATACAGTGGTGTGGTGTGGTGTGGTGTGGTGATGCTGGTAATACTAATTGTACTATAGCAGTAGTAATATTATTATCAACATTTTATAAACATATCCTTTATTCCAGACTCTGTTCTAGGTGTACTACATGCATTACCTCATATAATCATTCCAAGAGCTCTATGAGAAAGGCAGTATTATTTTTATTTTACTACTGAGAAAACATAAACTCAGATAAATTTTTGGTGCTGCTCTGTGATTCATTATACCATTATACAGAATGTATATTTGTATATACACAGGCATCTTTTATATTGTATATTAGAATAGCAGGAAATATTAGCACTAAGGATGAAAAATATAGAAGGGAAGTAAAATAAATACTTATTTTTTATTCTAAACTGTGCAATAAGTGATGCTTGATCTTCAGAAGAAAGTAAAATACTGAAAGTCAATAATTGTTAGTGGAGATATTCACTTCTTATGTAAAAAAAAAAAAAAAAGCTGTGTGTTGCTTCTGTCTTCAAGATGTTAAAAGGAAGCTACACATAACCTTAGTAAAACTGCAGTCTAGAATACTGGTATGTAATTATGGAATTAACTAAAATGCATGTGACAAAGAAATTAGTTATTTAAATGTTATTTTAAGAATAAGAGAAATATATTGGGCGCCTGGGTGGCTCAGTCATTAAGCGTCTGCCTTCGGCTCAGGTCATGATCCCAGGGTCCTGGGATCGAGTCCCACATCGGGCTCCCTGCTCGGCCGGAAGCCTGCTTCTCCCTCTCCCACTCCCCTTGCTTGTGTTCCTGCTCTCACTGTCTCTCTCTCTGTCAAATAAATAAATAAAATCTTTAAAAAAAAAAAAAGAATAAGAGAAATATAATGCTTCCTAGAATAAATAGATAGCTTATCCAAAGAAGAGAGATTTTAAGCCCTGGTTCTTTACACTTCTTCATGAGCAAAAATATACACCAGAAAAATAATCGTTTTTACAAGAAAAACAGATTTGAAAGAGTTACAACTTTTACAACTAAAAAGAGATATGATCTTAAAAACTATACTATATTAAGACTTGTTTAAAAAGTTATCAAAGGATCATTCATATGCTATGAATAAACTCAGCTTAAGTATTTTTAAAGCCAGTACAGTGTCTTGCATACAGTAAATTATAAATAACTATTTAAAAATTGTTTCACTTAAATAAGAAAATTTTTTTATAATTCATTATATTATTGCATTTAGGTGATTTTGATAATATAAACAATTGCAAACAATATTTGCTGACACAGATAGACATTTACACAAGCTATTCGACAACAAATATTTGTTAAATATTTGTGTCAGACAGGTTTTAAGCTCACTCATAACCATCTCTCCCTTTCTCATTATTATGGAAGAACACTGCTCATTCCAGAACTCTCACTTAAGATGAATGATGATTAAAAGGCTGGCCCTTTAATTAATAGATGTAAGAAATATGTGGTTTAGTTTGAATATGTTTTAATGTCTCTTCTTAACAAAAGCTTCTTATTTTCTATTTTACTGCCTTCTCCCTTTCTGCCCGTGTTTTTCACCATTAAAGACCATGATGTTTAGATGAGGAGTTTTAGAAGCAGGAAAGGAATTCCCTGCCTGAATAAAATACTATGTCTCAAAGTTACCTCAACTGGATACCCACTACACTTTTCTACACTAACAACTGAAGATGTACATCAATGTTTCTATTCCCTATTTCCTATAATCCTAATATAATCTCCTGCTAGGGATAGAGAGTGAAAAGTGTGAAATAGGAATGGCATGGAACTTCAGAACTGAATGATATTTAAATCTGTCTTTAGATAAAAGGATCCCTCTGGGAAGAAAAAAGTGACAGAGTGGGGCACAAATCAAAATTTGCCTTTCTCACTTTCCTATATCTTGAATACTAATTAGAGTAGCTCTCTTCTGCTAGATGAAGGCACCATCCTTTAAAAGCCCTCTGCTCTCCAATTTCTTTGCCCTTCCTCATTCCCACCTGCGATAGACAGAATAATGGCCTCCCAATGGCATCCATGCCTTAATCCAGGAAATTTGTGAATCAATTTCTTTACATGTTAAAAAGGGACTTGCAGATGTGATTAAGTTTAAGGACTCTGAGATAGAAAATTTATCCTAGATTACCCAGGTGGGCCCAATCTAATCACACAAGTCCTTAAAAATAGAGGAAGAATGCAGAAGAGTATGCCAGAGAAATGTGATATCAGAAGGACTAGACAGACTGCTGAATTTGAAGATGGAGGAAGACAGCTGGGAATGGCTCTTAGCTGAGAATCAGCAAAACAACTGGGTACCTTGACCCTACAACCACAAGGAATTGAATTCTTCCAAGAACACAAATAAACAGGAAACATTCTTCCCTAGAGCTTTCAGAAAAAAAACAGAGCTTGCTGACACCTTAATTTTATTGTAGTGAGACCTGTACTGAATTTCTGACCCACAGAACTGTAAGGTAACAACTGTGGGTTGTTCTAAGCCACAAAGTTTATGGTAATTTGTTTTAGCAGCAATAGAACCATCACCATCATATCATCCAACCATCATAACTCTTATAAGTATTCTTTAGGGTGGCCACTCACTCAACCTTCAAATTTAGAGAAGTCACTTAAGTTCTCTAAACTTGCTTTTGCACATATAAATTAGACATGATAATAGCAATTACTTCATATAGTCAGTGGGAAGATTGAGATGATACATAAAAAGAGCTTAGAATAGTACCTAACATACTAATTTTGTAACAGAGATTGTCATACCTTTCCCAAACATCCTATTACCCTTTCTTCCATGGTAGTAGCATTTCTAGCTGGTACTAACTTACCCTAAATAAAAAGACTGTACTTTCCATCTTTCTTGCAGTTGAGTATGATCATGTTGCTAAATTATGGTAAAAATTATGTGGGGTGTGTGTGTGTGTGTGTGTGTGTGTGTGTGTGTGTGTGTGTGTGTGGTAGCTGATTCTAAGAACATTTCTTAGGAAATAGCTTGCATTTGTCTGTGTCCTTTGCCCTCCTTCTTCTTTATCACTTCCCCCATCCTGCTTCCTGGAATGTGTGAGACACCATGCTGGAGCCTGAGACACAATTCTGGAACTTGAAGGCAAAGGCTGCATCCTGGGAATGGTAGAGTAGTAATTAGCCTAAGTCCTTGAGGAATTCCTAGAGCAGAGCAACCATGACCTACAGACCACATACATATCTTGTTTAATATTCTCATTGGGGGTCTTCTGTCACTGACAGCCAAACCTAATCCTAACTAAGTCTGTATATCCTGGTACTTCTAATTAAGGATTTCTTCGTCCAGTCTTCCATTTTCTTCTCTTATGCCAACCCCCAAAAGACTTTACTTGGCTGCATCAAGTATACTAATTGTCATTATTTATGTGAATCACTTAGTATTTATGCTTAATTTTCATGTAGCACAGCTCTGATTATGCGTATCATTCAAAAACAATTATAATATTGAGGTTAAAGTGTTAGGGACACCCAATAGTTAGCAGGGGGAGGAGGAGTAAAAAAAAATAAATGAAATAAAACTACTTTGTATTTTGCATACTTTGCCTCCTTTTTTTCAGAATAATCAAGAAGTTCCAAAGAAGAGCTACCAAATGTAAATAAACCAGTGACATTTTTGCCTAGAAATATTTAATCAATTCTTTTAATAAACATCCATTTGAATAACTTTCATATGACAGCTACAATACTAGAAGTTAAGGATGCAAAGATTCAAACATTTTTTTTTTTTTTATTAAGTGTGAAACTAAGGGAAACAGATGAGTAAACAGATAATTACGATATAATATGACAACTGGTGACCAATATGCAGAGTAGGATCCTAAGTCAATCTAGGTGGGAGGACGGCAAAGGGTTCCATGAAAAGTGAAACATGAGTTGTGGGCTAAAGAACGGCCAGGAATAAACCCTGTCAGGAGTTAAGGGAGGTGCAAACAGAGTAGGCAAGCATAGAGAGCAGCATATCCCCCAAACTAGAGGGCTATGGTAATGTACCGGTGGAGAATGTTGGGGCACCGGCTTTGAGAGATAAGACAAGTTCAGGTTGTTGATGGATTCATCCATGAAGTTGCAGAGATCTGTTTAAATATTTTACCAAGAAAGGAGATATCATTTCATTTTAGAATAAAATTTCACACTGGGTTTATTGATAGGCTTAGGATGATATGAAAATGAGACAAAGATTCACTATTTGGGAAATTGGCTGATAATCCATAGAAGAAATAGACAACTTGGATGAGAGAAAGTTAAGCAACTTTGAGACATACTAGTGAACTATTATGAATCCACTAGACATTGTATTTAGATGTGTGAAGGAAGAGAAGAATACAGAATAAAAAAAGTGTTTAAGTTCAGCACATGGAGGAAACTGAATTTTAAGGAGATGGCAGAAAAGAGGAGTACCGGGAAAAGACAGAGAAGGGGAAAATTCAGGAAATGAGAGAATAAAAAAGCCAGAGGAAGAGAAAGTTTCAAGAAGCAAGAAGTAAACAATAATGTCAATCATTCTATGGCTATTTTTTTTTCTTTTTCACTTTCCTAATTTGTTATTGTTTAAACCAAGCTTTTATTATAAAATATAACATATTATCGAAATTTAACAGAATTTTTTGTTAGTAGAAAAGGGGGAAAAATAACTGTGGTCCTCTATCCAGGAATAATCCTCTTAACATTTTGGAATATTTCTTTTTATTTTTTACTTATTGATCTTTATTTTTAGATGACTATTCATTGTGCCTGCACTGAGTAATTCACTTCAAATAAAATATTTCAGCTAAATAAACCATTTGACAAGAAGACACATTTCACTGGCAAGGTCAGTGCCTTTGATAACGTCCCTACTTCCAAGGCTGGGATACCCTACAAATGGGTAAACACAACCACTTTCTCTGGCTTGAGGAATTTTCTAGTTGTTTTCCCTGGTTTCCAGCCTATTGCTTTATACCAAGATCTGTACTTCACTTTTAGGCTCTTTCTGAATCCTGACTTGGTAGGACTACCAACCTGGCTTTGATTTGTCCTGAACTGCTGCCTCAGGATGGCTCTCATTGGCTCCTACTCAAATGTAGCAGATCCTGTCAGTGCTCCATCCAGATCCCTGTACATGTTTCTTGTCCTTTCTGTTATCTGTTTGCTATATTCCATTTTCATTTGCCCCTAAATGCCTAGAGATACAAGTCTTTTGGAGGCTTTCTTCAGTCTATGGGATCTGTTATGCCCACACATGAGCCCCAAAGGACCTGGCTAATCTTTAGCCTATGATTATGGGATGTAGAAGAAAGATAGCCCGGCTCCCTTGTACCAAGTTGGAAAAAACTCTGAGGTATAATCTACATAGGCACGGGATCAGGCTGCAGCTTGGATTCTGCCTGAAATTTCACCTTTGTTTAGCTTCTTTCCTATCCTGCTTCCCCCACTCCCTTAATAGTTTCTCGAGTGTACTTTTTTAATAGATCACTTGTATATAAATCCTTGTCTTGAGTCTGCTTTTTTTGCAGAAAAGACAGCTGCAGTCTGCAGAAAAGTGACACTTTCCATGTCTGGCTGAGGTTTCAGACCTGGCACCGAAGCTTGGCATGGGTCCCAAAACTCTGACTGTTTGGCACAAAGAACCAGTGCCTGTAAGTGGGCAGGCTAAATGAAGTGGCAAAAGGCTAGCTGCAATGCTGGAACAGTGACAATATGGAAAGGCTTCTGATGGCAGTGTTATGGGTGGCAGTCAAGGGTGCCCCATAAACTCTTCATAAACTGAAGAGTTTATGGGGAGGAGCCTTGAGTGGGTTTTTTATGGGTCTAAACAAAAACCATGAATGGCTGTAGTGAATATATGAATAAAATATTTTACAATTGAATTATTTTACCACATTATAAAATAGACCCTTACTACTTATTTTTCTTAAGTAAAGAGTAGAATGGAATGATCTGCCTGGAAAGGGATAACATTCCCTATTAGAAAAGGCTGTCCTTCTTTTTTGTTTTTTAAAATATTTTATTTATTTATTTGACAGAGAGAGACACAGTAAGAGAGGGAACACAAGCAGAAGGAGTGGGAGAGGGAGAAGCAGGCTTCCCACCGAGCAGGGAGCCTGATGCGGGGCTCGATCCCATGACCCTGGGATCATGACCTGGGCTGAAGGCAGACGCTTAACGACTAAGCCACCCAGGCACCCCAAGGCTGTCTTTCTTGACCTGCATTTAATTCTGGGGCAGGTGTCTATGAAAGGTAAGGGGAAAAATTCCCATCTATCATGTCTCTTCAACCGAAACCAAATGCGTGTCATATATAATAATATAAAGTGTTATAGTGAAATTTTATCAGAACTGTATGAAAATCCCAATAACTATGTTTTATGATAGTGCTTGAGAAAATAAATACCAGTATAAATACTACTTAATATATCATAGAGTTAACATTTACTCATAAAGCAATATAATTGCCACCAAAATATTTGCTACTCATTGTGCACTAATTTTAGACTATGCTCGATCAAAATGCCTAATAATTTCTCACATATTCTATATGCTTTGCTTATTCTTATCTATTTGTTCTTTTATTTATACAGCAAATGTTAACTGGGCATTCACTATGTGCTAGGTACTATTCTTATACTTAAATATCTTTAATTACTTAATATATCTCAACATATGTATTATGGTCTACTTGATGATGTCATCCACTTAAAATTGTCTTTGGAATAAGGGATAGCATAAATAATATACATATATGATATGTTAAATTTATAAGATACTGTCTAATGTACAGAGTGCTGCTGTTTATTGACTTATGTGATCCTCTAATATTCCTATGACATGGCAGGGCAAGGATAATTATTCCTGCTTTGAAGAAGAGGAAACGGATATTCAGGGATGCAAAATGACTTGCACAAGAATTCAGGGCTTCTGACACTTAGATCAAAACTCTGTCCATGTATCACTTTATGTAGAAAAATAAGGAAGTTATTTATAAATAGGTCAGGAACATTCAGAATGAGTTCTTAAATATACACACTTAAAATCATGCCAGTCCCTTAACCTTCTTCATTGTTATACCTAGGTTATAGTAAACAGTATTCTTTGAATCATGAGGTACAACGTGAGCCAAATTTAGAAACAAGTTAAATATCCATAGTCCTGGGGGCGCCTGGGTGGCTTAGTCAGTTAAACGTCTGACTCTTGGTTTCAGCTCAGGTCATGATCTCATGGTTGTGGGATCGAGCCCCGTGTCTGGCTCTGAGCTCAGCGTGGAGCCAGCTTCAGATTCTCTCCCTCTCCATCCTGCTCATTCTCTCTCTCTCTCTCAAAAAAAATAAATAAAAACTTTTTAAAAAATATTCACAGTCCTGGAATACAAAACAAATGTGCTTTTGGCTAGTGTTACCCAACATTTTTTTTAAGCCATAGTCAATTCACATTCTTCTGGTGACCGATTTTACTTCATCTGACACTTCAGACTTCTGCTAAACTAGCGAGAGCTATAATCTAAACTGAAGTCAACCTCATGTTCAACCTCTCCGAATTGTATTCTTCTATGCTTGGTTAGTTTAATCTTTTATTACTGATCTCCCAGTGGATTTTATTTTCTGAGTTGTGAGATTTGCTGACATCCTGGAGACATCAGTATTATTCTTTTTTTTTTTTAAGATTTTATTTATTTATTTGAGAGAGAGAGAATGAGAGAGAGAGAGCACATGAGAGCGGGAAGGGTCAGAGGGAGAAGCAGGTTCCCTGCCGAGCAGGGAGCCCGATGCGGGACTCGATCCCGGGACTCCAGGATCATGACCTGAGCCGAAGGCAGTCGCTTAACCAACTGAGCCACCCGGGCACCCCGACATCAGTATTATTCTTACACACAGTTATCCAGTGTGGATAAAAGTGCATCCCTTTATTTTTATTTTTTTAATTTTTTATTTATTTTTTAAAGATTTTATTTATTTGAGAGAGAGAATGAGATAGAGAGAGCATGAGAGTGGGGAGGGCCAGAGGGAGAAGCAGACTCCCTGCTGAGCAGGGAGCCCGATGCGGGACTCGATCCCGGGACTCCAGGATCATGACCTGAGCCGAAGGCAATCGCTTAACCAACTGAGCCACCCAGGCACCCCAAAAGTGCATCCCTTTAAAATTAGAAAAAGAACTGGTCAAAAAGCCAGAAAGAATTCTATTCCACAACATTTTTATCTCAGTTCTGCACATTATACTGAAGAACTATTCAATTTTTAAAAAAACTATTTTGACATTACTATTAATTTATGTTTACATTAGAAGACCCACTTCTCAAAAGACTATTAGAAATCCAAGAAATTAGAGTAAAGGTATCCAACATTACCATATGTTTTCAAGAGCTAGATCCCTCTTATCCCAAAGATAGAGGAAATAAGCATATAACCAATTTGCAGGATATGGGAAAATGTATTAGAGAGCAAACAGGAGAGCTAAATATTTCAATAGATTCTTTATACTAGGTCAAGAGACAATAAAAATGATGACTGTATCATTAGCCCCCTGCCTCACGGTTCCTTAGTGACAAATAATAGAAAACTATTTTGGCAAACTTAAGTAAAAAATTAAAAAAATATAACTAAATAAAGATATGGGGTAGTTCACAGAAGTAAGGAAAAGCTAAATCCCAGGTTGCCAATGGGAGCATCCCTCTTTCCTTTCCCTTGAAGCCCCTACAAAAACTTCACTTGAAGCAATTCCCTTGCAATGGGATATTTATTCTCCTTAAGACTAATCACTAACCATCGTCACCACTCATATTCCCTAAAACAGAGAATCAAACTCTCTGTGGTGATTGTCGATATTTTCCCCATATGATATGGTAGCCCCACCAGCAACGTGTCGCTATCGAGTACTAGAAATGTGGCTCATCTCAACTGAGATGTCTTTTAAGTTGTAAATACATTCTGGATTTCAAAGATTTAAAATGAAAAAAAAAAATAGTAAATTATTTCATTAATAATTTTATTCTGGTTAAATAAAATATAACATTAAAATTAATTTCATCTTTAAAAAAATGAAGCCACTAGAAAATTTAAAATTCTATATGTGACTCACATATTTCTATTGGATAATGCTGGTCTAGACAGCCTTCAAACAATTTTGTAGACATAGGTGAAAGCATTTTAACAACTATTTTCTCCTACAGTTTTTTTTTAATTTTTTAATTTTTTGTAAAGATTTTATTTATATATTTGACAGAGAGAGACACAGCAAGAGAGGGAACACAAGCACGGGGAGTGGGAGGGGGAGAAGCAGGCTCCCCGCAGAGCGGGGAGCCCGATGCGGGGCTCCATCCCAGGGCCCTGGGATCATGACCTGAGCGAAAGCAGATGCTTAACAACTCAGCCACCCAGGCGGCCCTTCTCCTACAGTTTTAAATAGACATCTTTTTTTGTTTGTTTGTTTCTAAGTGTGAGTAGCTGCTAAGGATGCAAGTTCTATACTGTAATTTTACAAATAATTTAAATACAGTTTCCCTAAAGGCTTGAAACAGTAGTCCACTTTATTTCTAGAAAATGTCAACTATATATTATAAATGCTAAAACTGTAAAGTCAATCAGACAAATTAGAAATTCTATGTGTTCGGGGCACCTGGGTGGCTCAGTTGGTTAAGCAGCTGACTTTGGCTCAGGTAATGATCCCAGGATCCTGGGATCTAGTCCCATGCCCAGCTCCCTGCTCAGCAGAGAGCCTGCTTCTCCCTCTCCTTCTGCCTGCCACTCTGCCTACTTGTGCTCTCTCTCTCTATCTGTCAAATAAATAAATAAAATCTTTAAAAAAAAAATTCTAGGTGTTCAAAAAGTCAGACTTTGTGTTTCAATTCAAATTACTCTATAATTCTATGTACTGTAAATTCTAGTTCTAGGATAGACAGAGATATAGATAGATAAAAAGATAGGTGGATGGACGGATGATAGATAGGTAAATACATGCATACATACATAAAGAGATCAAGAGATGGAACTTTCTATAAGTTTGTTGTTTAGATGAAATAAGGTAATGCCTCCTTCAAATATTTCTTCGTGATTTTTTTTTTTTGCTTTGTTCTTTGTTCTCAAAGACTCTCCCCTCAGGAACTATGTACACGTAGAATTTTCTAGTCTGGATCTCTGGAATTTTATTTACACTCGAATAATGTAAAATGTTAACATTTCAGCTGGGAAGGTAATATATGACTTTCTTTTGAAACTATGGAAGACAATCACAAGAAGGAAAGGGATAAAAGAGAATAAACAGATAGAAGTTGGTCTTCAAGCAGGAGAGTGCTAGAAAGAGGAATACCTGAAAAGGGTGTCCAGTTCTCTCCTCTCCCTCCCATGTACACCCTGGGAACTGTTTGTGTACCCCAGAACACACAGACATCAGATTGAAGACAAATGCACTAGACCACTTAAATCAAGGAAGATCATAAAAATTAAGGAAAAATTCAAGGCAGAAGAGTATTTACTTCACATTTGGAGCTCATGTTAAATGCATATTGTAATGCAGAAGAACAATTAATTCAATGACCAGGCTAATTTAAAGTATTTGTTCTAATATTTTAACTTACTGTTGTGAAGAAGCCCTCAATTATGTTCATCATTGACATTCTAAAGTTAACGGAATTATTCCCTTCCAGAAGCTTGTGCAAGGGTATAAAGTGACTGTGAAAACATACATTACTTTAAGACTGTAATGCTCAGTCATTATATTTTATTTCTAGTAAGTTTAATGGCAATGTTTGTAAACTAAAAAAAATGACTATAATTCAATGTTTAGTCACCTGTAAATTAATCAACCACATAATCAAAGATGGAAGACAATAGTATATATGGATGCTTTATTCTGCATCAATACATAAGTTAAATCTAACAAATAACTGAAGAAAGGCATGTTTCTTAATGAGATGGCAACATTTGCCAATAATGTCATTTAAAATGATTCTACTTTGAATCAGACATTTCATATTTCCTTATCTAGTCAGTAAAACAACTTTATGATACGATATTATTATCTCTAATAGATGCAAAAGAAAAGCTAGTTCAGAGGATTCAAAGATCATGCCTACCTACAACTGTGTTACTAGTAAAAGGGATAGCCCGGATTTGAAGCCAGTTCCATCCAGTTCCAAATCTCAGAGTTTTTTCCACCAGTCATATATGTGTTTTGGACATTTAGAACACCATGATTGCTTTTAAAATTATCAAACATAGGGTGTCTGGGTGGCTCACTGGGTTAAGTGTCTGCCTTCAGCCCAGGTCATGATCCCGGGGTCCTGGGATCCAGTCCAGCATCAGGCTCCCTGCTCAACAGGGAGCCTGCTTCTCCCTCTCCCTCTGCCGCTCATGCTCATTCTCTCTCTCTCTCAAAAATAAATAAATAAAATCTTTAAAGAAATTAAAATAAAACTATCAAACATAAAGAAAAATTTGAACAATGATATTTGAAGAAAATTATAGATATTGAGATTAAGCATCTTGGTTAATTGAGGTTTATACCGACTAGGAAAGCTGTGTGCCTATGGTTCATGTCAGCAACTGCCTTCCAAAATGAGTTCTTTTTTTTTTTAAGATTTTATTTATTTATTTGAGAGAGAGAGCACAAGCAGGGGGAGCAGCAGGACGAGAGGGTGAAGCAGGCTCCCCACTGAGCAGGGAGCCCTACACAGGGCTGATCCCAGAACCCCAGGATCATGACCTGAGTGGAAGGCAGACGCTTAACTGACTGAGCCACCCAGGTGGAGTTCTGATCTAGGAATCTGTAGAAGCAAAACAGGATTTTTCAAACTATGTTATAACCTGTTAGTACAACACAAAATCCATTTAGTGAGGCATGATCAATATTTTAAAAACAAATAGATCACAGTAGATTAGAATAAAAAACAGAGAAGTGTATTCATATATTAAGGGAAAATGTTATTTTGTGGCACTGTGTATATGTATGTGAGTGAATTGGGCCACGATGTAAAATACAATTCTAACTGTGGGTCATGGTTAAAAATGCTTGAAAACCAATTTCTATAAGGATATCTTAAAACAGAGGTAAACCAACAGATCAAAAATTAATGTCCTCAGTCAGCTACTTGATAAAAAGAGCAAAGAAGAGAAAGTAATTATGTCCTCCTTAGAAAATGAACTGGATTTTTTTAAGGAGAAAAAGAAGAGATAAAAGTTTGGCAGATTGGGTAAGATAAACAAGGAGAAATGTGACAACCTCTGTGAAACTTCAGATATCTCAGTAAGTGAGAATGAATTAAACTTAGCAAAGCAGACATCTTATAGAACAGAAGATAATTACCACATTTTGATGACAATTACAGGTAATTATCATGACACAAAAAGATTTCTATCTCAATGCAAGACTAATACAATGTGTTTGTTCCACACTTTATAAGGAATTTACTTCATGCTTATCTTGGTATAAGATACTTATACCTTCCTGTGAGATGTATCCTTGTAAATAACACATATCTTATGAAATACACAGTTCTGACCTTTGCTGGCTACGTGATCTTAGACAAGTTATTCAGCCTCTGTGTTAAGTGCAGACAATAAAAGTACCTACTTCACAGGGGGAGTCTTATGAGGATTAAATAATTCATAAAAAGTGCTGTCAATAGTATCTGTCATGTTGCTAAGTGTTCAGTAAGTGTTACTTGATTTTTCAAGTACTTCATGATTTTTTATTTTTTAATTTATTTTTTTTAAAGATTCTATTCATTTGTCAGAATGAGTGAGAGAGAGAAAGCACATAAGCAGGGAGAGTAGCAGGCTCCCCACTGAGCAAGGAGCCCGATGCAGGATTCGATCCCAGGACTCTAGGACCATGACCTAAGCTGAAAGCAGACGCCCAACTGACTGAGCCACTCAGGTGTCCCAAGTACTTCATGATTTTTAAAAATTTTCTCAACAACCCATAATTTGCACAGAAAAGATATCTGACAAATAAATATTTGGTGAATTGAACTGATCACACAGGTTGGGTGAGTAAAATTATTTCCTTTATGTAGTTGAAAGTTTAAATATAGTGATTTTTCCCAAGTTTACACAGATGGTTTGGGACAACATAAGCTTCTGATCTAGCTCTTCTGATTCATAAATCTGGGCTTTTCTATGAGATAAATGTCACTGACCCATGGATTGATTTTTAAAACCATACTGCTGTCCTCAGGATTAGGTTTTATGAACATAAAACCTAAAACATTCTTGCAGACAGTACATACTTTATCTAATAACAATGAGTTAATGTGTTTTAAGTCCTTACTATATTAGGCACTCTGTATTTATTACCTCATTTATTCCTCACAGCTCACTATGAAATGCATACTCTTATTACCCACATTTTTATAGATAAAGAAAAAGAATTACCAGGAGGTTAAATGACTTGATCAAAGGTATCAGTAAATTCTAAATCAGTATTTGAACTACAATCTAAACCAGTTTTATGGGCTCTACTATGAAACTTTATTTAATCTAACCCAGAAAAGATATCATATGATCTGAGAGGAATTTTGATTCTGCCTATTTAGCTCCTCTCTGTATTCTTACAAGGAGAGGGAAAGAGAGAAGACAGGAAAACTCACTGTTTTCAGCTGTTCCTACACTCGTTCAGCATAATAATTTTATTTGAAGTATTGTGACATATGCATGTTTAGATGTATTACTCATTTTTAGTAAACAGAAAGACAATCTAACCTTTCGAAATATCCATAGTATGAATCCTCTATTAGTACCAACCACATTAAAACCAACTTTTTATAATAAGGAATAACTGTATGATCTATGGTAATAGCAAAACATTGAAAGAAAAGTCAGCCATGTACCAAAACATGATATATCTGAATGATAGGTCAAGCAGAAAAGATATGAATTGAAAAGCCATGATTCATGGCTTCTTTAAAAAAACAAAACAAAAAAAGAAATACGTACTTACAACCTTCAAAAATCTATCTCAGAAAACATTCATTTATAATTTGAATGTGTTGTTATTTATGTTAGTAACTGGGAGTAGAACTGTATTATTTAAAATTTACTTTTACCAAAATTCTCATATAGGTTTATGTTCAGATAAGGCATAAGTAGAAAATACTGCAGAAATCATACTTTAGTTATGAATTTCCTTTACTGCACTTTCCTCATGATCTCTTTGCCTTTGTCTTTATGATTATGCTTTTCTACCACAGCGGGTTTTCCCTTACCTTATTTGTATTCACCGCTGTGATGACCCAGACGCATTGTGCATTGCTGTCATACTGGAATGGGAAGTTGGGAGATGTAAAGGTGCCACTTGGTCCTTGAAGATTAGAGCCACACGTCTTCACTAAAAGAGAAATTGCATTTTAAAAGTGAGCCTATAACGCATGCAAAATCTTAGCAATAAAGTATTTTGCAAACAGACTTTAAATTCAAAATTGCACAATTATAACCGCAGTGAAATGTATATTAGGGCATTCTGCCACTTATCAAAGTGAGAGTATTTTTTATACCCTAAAGTTCACAAGCTCAATATTTTCAACATTAATCGAAAATTAGTTATGAATAACAGTGTGAGGCATTATAAATTATCCTCTGACTGTAAATAGATGAGTTTAATTAGAGAGAGGTCTAGTTACGCAATACTGTGTTAACAAAAATCCACAAAGAGAAAGAAACAAAGCCATGGGTTAAGCAATCCAGATAGCATTTTCTTTATTTTTTAAATTTTATTTATTTATTTATTTATTCATTCATTCATTCATTCATTCATTCATTCATTCATTCATTCATTTATCAGAGAGAGAGAGAGAATGCACACAAGAGCAGCAGACTCCCCGCTGAGCAAGGAGCCCGATGCGGGACTCAATCCCAGGACCCTGGGATCCTTACCTGAGCCGAAGGCAGATGCTTAACTGACTGAGCCATACAAGCAACCCCAGATAGTATTTTCAACCCTATTTATTAAGTATCCTAGGATGTGAGACTGAGACATCAATATGAAAACTACTTCTACTGTTCTTACAACTGTGAATTAGACCATTCAGACTACAAAAAGAGCTGCACTGAAGTAATTTTAATAAATTCCCACAAATTTTAATATTGCAATATTTCTTCAGTTTTTCCAATCCTTCTGCTTAAGAAGAAAGAATGGCCACACTGCATCTGTGTCTTCTCTTCCTTCTCGGTCACCAAGGTTTCTTGGCATTAGTTTTGATTTGCATTTCTTTGCCTCATTCCATTAAAATCTTGTACACGTCATCCTTTCCAACTCATCAGTAACAGTTCATTGTACATATATGATGTACATATATTTTCTTTTTTTTTTGATGTACATATATTTTCAATGCACTTAAGACTTTACATAATTATTGATGTGGGCAACAAAGGCAAAAGAAAAATTAAATTTTCTTACTACTTACAGTCCATTGAGAAGTCCTTGAAACAGGCAGAATGACATTCCTCTAGGAGCTCAGCTGCCTTGATGGTAATACTTTGCTAAGGGCAAAAGGCAATCTTAGCCCAAGCCCAGGATCCTGTGAATGTACTTTGATATATAAAAATTCCTTTGGGGGCACCTGGGTGGCTCAGATGGTTAAGCGTCTGCCTTCGGCTCAGGTCATGATCCCAGGGTCCTGGGATCGAGTCCCACATCGGGCTCCCTGCTCCTTGGGTGCCTGCTTCTCCCTCTGCCTCTCTCTCTCTCTGTCTCTCATGAATAAATAAATAAAATCTTTAAAAAAAAATTCCTTTGGAAATTTCCTTTATCTCTACCCCCCAAGATACATGTTGTCAATCATCCCTCAAGCATATGACCCACCGATATATATCTGAAGGGTCTCATGACTCAGGTTTTATTAGTAATAAATAACCTTTTCCCAACAATAGCTGGCCCCCTCAAGGTCCGAGAAACCTTGCTTCCAAATTCCTTAGAGACTAAAGCTATCCCTAACCCCCTCCCAGCTTGAAAGTATATAATGGGCCACTCCTCATGACCCCAGTGCTGCTTTGTGTCCTGTCCCTGTCCTTTAATAAAAGCACCTTTTTGCATCAAAGACCAAGAATTCTTTCTTGGCCGTCAGCTGCAAACCCTAACATCTTTCCTATATCAGTTATTATCATCACTTTGAATATCAATTTAGAGGTCCCCAAAGTTTGCTTGATTTGCCCAAGATCACTCAGCTAGTATAGCAGAGGCAGGATTAGAGCTCACATTCTTTCATCTCTTACTTTCCCATCACTAAGCATGTGTCTCTCTAGTATGTTAAATATAGCTTTCTTTATATAGTTTTCTTTACTAGGTTCTTTTCTCCCCCATTAGCTTATATTTTGGCATAAATCTCCTCCAGACAACTTTACTTCAACTTGAGGGTTATACCTTGTGGTTAAGTCATTTAGTATTAAATGGTTACTTTTAATTTTCTCTTATTTGTGTCTGATTTTTATATTTTAAGTAATAAAACTGTTATTTTGTAATAAGGAAAAAATAACAAATGGTATTTTTCTTCCTTCAACATTAGTTACCAATTTTTCTTTTTCAGTATACTATCTATCTTCCCGTAAGTCTTCTATGCTCACTACAGCATTTTCTTTTCCTTCATTCACTCCTTTTTTCCCTTTTTTTTTTTTTCCATTTCCATGGTATAAATAGTCCTACCTTGGCTGATTTTAACATACCACAGGTTATCAAGGCCTGACAAAATTTCTGAATATTTAATAATTGGCTCTTTTTTCCCAGCTTTATTGAGATATAATTGATGTATAACATTGTGTAAGTTTAAGGTATATAACATGATGATTTGATACACAGTAAAATGATTACAATAAGGTTAGTTACCTCCATCATTTCACAAAATTACTTTGTGTTTATGTGGGGGGGGTTAACATTTCAAATCTCTCTAAGCAACTTTCAAGTATATGACACAGTATTATTAACTATAGTCATTATACTATATATTACATCCACAAAGTTATTCATCTTATAACTTGAAATTTGTTCCCTTTACCCAACATCTCCCTGTTTCTCCCACCATCCATGGTCCTGACTTTGGCAACTACAATTCTACTCTCTGTTGCTATAATGTTGTCTTTTTTAGATTCCACATATAAGTGAGATCATTGCTTTACAACATCTTATGAATCTTCTTTATGCACTACTTCATCTTCTCTCCCATTCACTTTTTGAAAGTATTACTGCTGACTTCTCTCATTTGGGTATTGAATTGCTTTCTCAAGGCCAGAAATGACCTCCTAATTGCTAAATCTAATAGTATCTCTTCATTTTTTCCACATACTTGATCTCTTAGCAGTAATGGAAAGTATTGATAAGCTTTATTTGAAGTTATCTGCCTTCCTTTACACAGTCCTGAACTCCCTTGATTTTTACCTAATTGTTTTAAATTGTTATGCTCAGACCCTGTGGTTGGTTGGTTGGCTTGTTTTTGCATTTGACCCATACGTAGCAGAATTATAAATTGATTACATGGCTTATTTTTCTTTGTTCAGTGGTCTCTCTGAATAGTTAATCTAACTCACTTCTATGACTACAACAGTCATTTCTGTGCTGATAGCTCTCAAATTTACATTACCAATTTTTCTATCTCCTACTTCCAGAGTAATTGTCTCTCTGTTTGCTATACATTCTATGAAACGCTTTAAAGGAGCTTTTAATTAAACTTCTCTTAACTCATCCATCCACTTCCCTTCCATACAGACATAAAAGCACTCCTCAAGACCTATGTATTTCTCATCTGAAACATTCCATTTTCCTTCTTTTCTTCTCTTCGCAATACCCAGTACTTCATCACCATCTTTTCTTGAACTAAAAATAGCTACTTAACTCCTTCCCTATACTCATTTTTCTCTGTGTCTCATCCTCCTTTGTGCTACTATATTTATCTTTCTAAAAGACAGATTTGATTATTTTACTTAACTTCATTTAAAAACATCATCTCTGACTCCTATAGAATAAATTACAAACTGTCTAATATAAAATACAAAATTGTTTCTGTGAGGACCTAGATTTCTTTTCCAGTACATTTTATACAGTAGACATTCAACTTGTGCCAGAAAAGAATTCTTCTTCTTTGAATGTATCATACCCTTTATAATTTTCCACTTATTTCTGTGATGTTTTCCAAGTCTAAAATGTTATTCCTTCTTACATCCCCTGCAGAAATTCTATTCATTTAAACAAAGCCAAGCTGTTGTGTCACTTCTTTTTCTAAGAAGTATTCCTAATTCCTCCATTCAGGGTTCTATAATGGACTGTAGTCTTCACAGGACATTTATTTGAACACATGTATAAAGGTGGTTAAGTGCTAGTGATCTGATAGAAAGTACAGTTATAAACATTTTAAGAATTTCATAGCAATAAAAAATTTATAGCAATCAATGATGGGTTTGAAGTTAGTAGAATCAGCTTTCTGATAGGACATACTGCTTCTTTGAGTGACACTACTTGGCAATTCTCTAGCATGCTTTGTTTTTCAAGATGTATACACACTTATAATCTTTTGTGGACAAGGCCTTGTTTTTCATCTTTGTTTGTTAATTCCTGGTGCAGTGGCTTTCAAAATGCAGGGATGTTTACTAAAGGAACAGATATCCAAGTTCTTTTTCACAGCTCTTACGTGGAGTATCAAATAAGTGATCTCTACATGGTGATGAAGAATCTTTGTAAATGTGTGTTAGACTAGGAAACTATTTTGAAAATAAAGAAAAAAAAAAACACTTATAAATGATAAGTACAAATCACCCATAAATAAGTTGGGTTTATAAAATGCTATGGGGGTAATAGATCAAGAAATGCTATGGAAGTAGATAAAAGATCAGGGAAGGCTATTCTTAGGAAGTGTTATAGAAAAATACTTGTTTTATTTCTAAGTTTTGTTTTCCTCCTTTGGTAATTTAGGAGCCTTTCTCCCATGGGTCTTGTAGAAACCTTATAAAAAACAAATTCATTCTGATCAAATCAAGGTGAATTTGTACAAAATAACAAGGTGCTCATTTCCCCAGTAACACTTCATAAGACATTACCTTTTTAAAATTAACATGTGACCATTATTAGAGATGGTTGAAATGAAATGATTTAGGGACATCCTAGGAAAAAAAATCATCCATGTTGGCAGATGTATGGGTTCTTGAGTACAAAACAATGCACTGATGAAAAATTGACTTTGAGAAAATAAAATGGCTCAGGAAATTAAGTAGTTTCTAAGATAGAATTATAGGAGGTCTAGTTTGATCTATATTAACTTAAATATTTCCAAAGTTGTTCCAAAAATACTTTATACATTAAAATAAAATATTTCCAATGAAGTAATTAGTAATCTAGGTAGGAAAAAATGCCCAGAAAATGAAACAAGCTTGGGAATTAATTTTCAACTGACATCATAAAAGATTTGCTGTAATGAAATGGATGAAGCATGGTAGAAATCTATTATCAAAGTGGACAAAGGAAAATAAGACAAGTGAGAAGAACACCACCAGAAGAGAATCTGTTCTGTTAATGGGCATAAATAGGTATTGTGGAGTTTTCACACAGAAAATAGAACTCCATTAAATAAGTACAGATTTCTGGGTTGCGTGTCAGAATTTTAGTCTTTCTGCACAATATTTGGCATATGTTTTGAAGGACTCTGTTCAGCTACATTTTATCCTTCTCTTGCACTTTCTTTCTGGGAAGAAAACCCCTAATAGTTTAGAAAATCATGTACAGAGTTGTTTTATTATGAAGGTAATTCCTACATGGATGTTTACTTTGTAACAATCTAAACACAAACGTGAAATTTAAGTAGTGACCTGAAATATGGTTATAACACTTTTAATACACCAGAATTTCATTTTGTTTTTAATTTTTCTTTGTTTAATACAGTATACAATATATATAGCTAAAAAAAAAAATGCTGATTTACCTAAACATCAAAAACCCGTTGTTAAGCTTCAGATAAACAGCTCTGAATCAATCTCAATTCTCAGACTGTGGACTCTTGGTCATGAAACATCTCCCTCCTGCCCCCTTATCCTTTCCACCCCCCTCCCCACATCTGAAGGTGACTGATAAAACCTACTTAAATCAGTGTGTGGAACTATCAATAAGTAGTTCCATTTAATAATATTTAATTGGACATCCCAGTCCCTATGTCTTCATGAAAAGCTGATAAAGTGTCAGAAGTGGAGTAACAATTAGGACTAATCTTCAAATACATCTGAGCATCATCTGCATAAGAATGGCAAGTCTAATCCATGTCTTCACTGAAAGGAAGCATATAAATGTGGAATAATAATGAAATGAACCCAAAGCAGAAAACTGGAAAACAGAGGAGATGCCATGAAAGGGACAGAATGAAAATCAGCAAAAGGCAGACTGCACAGGATCAGGTAAATCTGATTAAAACCCAGGAAATGCAATTCCTATTAAAAGTGAGAAATATAATAGACATATTTTTCAAGTCAAAAATAAAGTAAGGGAATTCTTTATTTTTCTTTTTCTAGTTCTTGGTTGTTCATAATTTAACCTAGTCATGAAGGTTAAGTTTACGTACAATCCTGCTTCTCCCTGCTCTTTGTTTCACTGAGTCACCCTCTAGGTATTAGGATGAGAGGACATATGGCGTTAAACCAGTAATAGAAATGACTGTACGAATTAATGAATCAGTTTACTTTTTGAGAAAAATAAAAGAAAATCCAATTTAATCTAATGTTGCCAATAAGAAATAGATCAGTGAGGTGGTAGGATAGAATAAGATGAATTTCTATGCAAAATATATCTAGGAACCATAGTGTTTTTAAGGCCATTCATGAGGGAAGGGTTGGTGGAAGGAAAAAAAGAAAGAAGGAAAAAGATGGTGTATAGTAAAGAAGACGGGGAAAAATTTAAGCAACGGATTGGACAAAGGATTTAACAGATAAGAGTATGTATTATTCAGCCTCAAATTGTTTGTCTATCTTTGATGTAGACTGTCCGCATCCTTTCCCAAATTATCTAGAAGATTAACTGAGAAAACTAAAATCACTTATATATTTATATATTTATTTATTTATTTATTTTAAAGATTTTATTTATTTATTTGACAGAGAGAGGTAGAGGCACAGCGAGAGAGGGAACACAAGCAGGGGGAGTAGGAAAGAGAGAAGCAGGCTTCCCACCGAGCAGGGAGCCCGATGTGGGGCTCGATCCCAGGACCCTGAGATCATGACCGGAGCTGAAGGCAGTCGCTTAACCAACTGAGCCACCCAGGCGCCCCAAATCACTTGTATATTTAAAAACTAGGTTTTTTGTTTGTTTGTTTTTCTTTAGAGGAAACTGGGGACAGTGTCTACTTGAATTGATGTAAAATTGACATAATCCAGAAAATCAGAAAGTAGGAATTTAAAGCCAGAATTAACTGTTAAACATTAAATTTCTACCTACTGGCCCAAGAAACTCACTGACATCTTTTAGAAGGCTTTAGACCTCCCAGAATTTAAAATTGGGGTAGACTATCTGTTGTACATCGAAAAAGGCAGGAAACATTAGGAGTCAATTTGTAATTTCAAAATGCATCATGCTCTAAGCTACTTACATAGCTTTTTATATGTGGTTTCGTTCATCTGGAATATTCTTTTTTAGCTCTTAACCTGCTAGCTAAAATACATTTTTCCAAAGCCTTACTTGAATTAGAGCATTCTTACTCTATTTTAATTATTTAAGTACTGAATTTCTTAATGTTATGTATTTCGTCTCCTAGTGATAAAAAAAAATTGACTTAGTGTATATAACATAGTAAATGCTCAGTAAGGTTTTTTATTCAAGAATAATTAAAGTGAAATACACCTAAATTTAAGAAATAAAAAAGACTGGTGGGCGCTGTGAATTATGTAAAACTGATGAATCACAGACCTGTACTCCTGAAACAAATAATACATTATGTTAATTAAAAAATAAATTTAAAAAAGAAATAAAAAAGACCAAAGTTCACAATTTAAATGTTCTAATTTAAATGTGAGAAAAAGAGGCAATTCGTCAAAGAAGCATCTCAGGATAATTTGGGTATCACTTGAAATTCTAAATAATTTTTCCTCCTAGTGAAAGGTCAAATGAATCTTTGATGATAATTTTTTATAATTTTTCGTGGAGGGAGTTATTCAACACCAAACACTGACTTAGAATGTTCAATGCAAAAATGAATAAGATGGGATCCTTCCTTTAAGACACTTGAAGTCTTAAAAACACAAATAGGTCATATTAATAATGAGTTACGAGTGTTAAAGTTAAGCAGGTGTTAATGGGAACACAAAAAGTGCACATTTTTGCAGCTTAGGAATTTAGAGATGTCATCCTTGAGATGATGTCAAAGTTGAATGTTGAAAGTTAGGACACATGAACTCTGAGTAGAAGCCAGGATGGGCTTCTAAGCAGATACACTAAGTAACATACTGTATCTAAGAAAATTAATTCCCAAACATCTAAGATGTTTGGAGCTGAGGGGATTCTTTAGGTAGACCTAGAGAGGTAAATAAATGTCTATTCAAGGAGGGCCATACATGATAGGCTAAGGAAGATGTTGGATTTTAGGTGGTTTTTTGTTGTTGTTGTTTTTTGGGTTTTTTTTGCTTTTTGTTTTTTGTTTTTGTTTTTTGTGTTTGTTTGTTTTTTGTCAAAACTAAGGGGGGGATACTTTGGGTGTGCTGAAAGGCACTTGACTTAACTGTGCCTGTAGTTAAGTTGATCAGTCCAGATGTTGTAAGCCGCATGGATTTAAAAAACTAAAAACTAGAAGACTGGAGATAAGAACGAAAAAGTCAAGTCATGTACTTTTTTCCCCCCATATACTTATTTTTTAAAAATATGATTCTATTTAGTTTTGAATGCAAGGGCATAGCATATTTAGTCACTTATTCATTTTTTTTAAGATTTTATTTATTTATTTATTGAGAGAGAGAGAGAATGATAGAGAGCATGAGCAGGGAAGAGGGTCAGAGGGAGAAGCAGACCCCCCACCCCGAGTGGGGAGCCCGACGTGGGACTCGATCCCGGGACTTCAGGATCATGACCTGAGCCGAAGGCAGTCACTCAACCAACTGGAGCCACCCAGGCACTCCTAGTCACTTATTCATTAACTCAGTCATTCACTAATTATAAAAAAAAAAAAATCAGATGCACTCAACAGTATGAGAATTAATGAACACGCAGTTGTGGACCAGCCCTGCCTTCATGTACCTCACATTCTGGGGAGAAAGACAGACGTGAAACAGCACATTACAAGATTATATAATCACGAAAAAGGCTACAGAGGAAAAGTCCAGAGTTACCTAAAAGTACAGCCATCCATCCTTTTATTGTGTTTTGCAGATATTACATTTTTTTACAAATAGACGTTTCAGGGCAACCCTGCATCTAACAAGTCTGTCAGTGTCATTTTTTCCAATAGCATTTGCTCATTTCACATCTCCATGCCACATTTTGGTAATTCTCATAATATCTCAAACTGTTTCATTATTATTATATTTGAATTGCTTTTGAATTGTTGCAATCTCATGATAAAACTTTAACGAATGAGAAGCTGGTTCTCAGGACGAGCAAAGAAAGTGGTTTTTTGAGATGGAATCTACTCCTGATGAAGACTCTATAAAGATTGTTGAAATGACAACAAAGGATTTAGAATATCATATAAATTTCTTTGGTAAAGCAGGGCATGGTACTAGAGGACTGACTTCAACTTTGAAAGTTCTATTGTGAGTAAAATGTTATCAAACAGCATTTCATGTTACAGAGAAATGTAGAAAAAAAGAGTGAATTGATGTGGCAAAATTCACTGTTGCCTTTTTTTTTTAAGGAATTCCCTCAACCACCCCAACTTTCATCAACCACCCCCCATATCAGTCAGCAGCCATCAACATCAAGGCAAGACCCTCCACCAGCAAAATGATTACAACTTCCTGAAAGCTCACATGATGGATGGCACTTTTTTTTTAGCAATAAAGTCTTTTTTAATTGTTTTTTTCTATACACAATGCTCTTATATACTTATAGACTACAGTATAGTTGAAACATAACTTTTATATGTACTGGGAAACCAAAACACTCATTTGACTCACTTTATTGCTTTATTTGTGGTGATCTGGAACCAAACCCAAAATATCTCCAAGGTATGACTATATATATATATATATATAAAATTATATATTATATATATATTATTTATATATATATTATATTATATATATTATATATATATATTATATAATATATATATATAATATATATAATATATATATATATATATATATAATTCACTATAATTTGAGGAGTCAAATTATAAAGTACTAGTCCTCAAAAAATTAGAGGCCATTAATACAACATAATTTAAGGCATGGGAAAGAAGGACAACTCATGTCAAAAAATGATTATAGGGTAT
Source organism: Neomonachus schauinslandi (assembly GCF_002201575.2). NCBI lineage: Eukaryota > Metazoa > Chordata > Mammalia > Carnivora > Phocidae > Neomonachus > Neomonachus schauinslandi. Next base: position 162,359,552 of record NC_058406.1, read on the forward strand.
TTTTTAGAAAAAAATATATTTTTCAAGTGTATCCAACAACCAAATCAAGTGTTAATATTTTTCTTTGAATTCTTCAAATATGCTTGCATGAATTGTTAGAAACTATTGTGAATAGATTTTAGATCTTGGTGCTGTTGCTAAGCAATTTTTAAAGTATCTCAAAACAGTTTTTTTTAGGTAGGCATATTATCTTCTCTCCAAGTTTTTTCTTTATACCAACAGGCTTAACATGTCCTTGGTGATATGAAGGCCACATAACAACAACCATTTCCCTAAATAATGGGGTTTCATTAGAAGCTCTTTCTTGCTTAACAATGAGCAGAATATGCCTCTGTTGTGGCATCCAAGATCTTTATAAAGGGAAGTATAGAAAAGTAAAAAAGACTGGGAGACCACATCTGAGAATTGGGTCAGTGAATCCTAGATATGAAAAATACTGATATATAAGAGAGTCTATTTCTCTGTGCAAAAGGATATTTTAAAAGTATTACTCATTATTTCAAGGAACAAAATATAAGATTCTATAGAATGTCAACCACCAAGATTACTTTTGAGTTTATACTACTCAAGGGTAGCATCATTATATAAAGCTAAGACAATGTTTTGAAAAAAAATTTTACTATTTGGGAAGTAGAAAAGTCTTGGCACAAAGCTATCATTTAGGGCAAAACAGAACAAAAAAAGTGGTCCCAAATTATGTAAACCTTGGAAGGAAAAGAAAACTGTACCTATCCTTTATCTGCCGCAATAAACAGCTGGGTGAAACAAACATCTTCAGCCCCATTAACAGGTTAAAAATGTTTCCAAAGTGGAACTCCAGAACATAATTTCTACATCCTGATATGGTGACAGGTAAATTAGCTTAATTAAATCTCTCAAAAATTTAAATTAATAAAGATATGAAAACCCCATATTTATTTAATATTGAGGACTGGGATATAAATTGCAAAATCAGATGTCACATGCTCAAAAGCACAGTTGACCTACCTGGTAATTGGGCTGGGAGTGGGAAGTAAAAATTGGGGTTATGTGGCCATCTGGCAAATATATGCCCAGGATAAAGGAGGAAACCTCTACTAAAATGTTCAGGCACCTCTGAATGTGGGCCAAGTTTTCCAGTTCTTCTAATTTTTCAAAAGCTAGGAATCTGGTTACGTGAAATACTTAATATTTCAAATGTTGGAAAAAAATTTTAAGATACAGCAATCTATAATAGCCAAAAATGTAAGCTATTTCTGGACAACAAACTTCTGATTTGCAATGTTTGATCCACGTATTTGCTTTGATGTAAAATTAAAACAAGTAGATTAGGATTTCAGTGAAATAAGAGAATTTAAAAACATAATGATAAACAGTTATACATAATTGTATTTCAGTTACAAAATTGCAACAAATTATTTCAGTGCTTCCAATTTACAAGATTTTTAAAAAAAATTGCTTTCAAAATGAGAAACCCTTATCAATTCATTCATTTTATTCTCCTCTTCAGTGTCATTTTTTTAAGAAATAAAATATTTTGGAATAATTTTAGATACACAAAAAAGATGCAAAGATCATGCACAGAGTTCCCATGTACCCTCCACCCAGTTTCCCCTAATGTAAACATTTTACATAACCATGGTGTATCTGTCAAACCTAAGAATATATTACTGGTACATTCCTCTTAACTAAACTTCAGACTTTATTTGAATTTCATCAGGTTTTTCGTTTCCTTTGTTTTGTTTTGTTTTTAGACTAACATCCTCTTTTCTATTCCAGGATCTAATCCAAGATAACACATCACATATGTCTCTTTAATCTACTCCTTTAATGTCATTTTAAATTAATATTTTGCTAATCACTCCAAATTTGTGGGGGGGGGGAGGGCTTAGTGCTTAGTATGAAACGTCGATAATCCAATATATTACCAACCCTCATGCAAATATGAGGATGAGTTTCAGAGTTGGCAAAACTCGAGGCCGGAACCTGAACAGGGTGAAGGTGATAAGTAATAACTTATCATGCCACAGGAGCCCTTGGTTGAACCTGTCTGCATCACAGTACAAACATTTTTCTAGCCAAAATTCTTAAAGATTCCTTTGCAAGGGTATAGTTAGAAATAAACAAAATTGCTACAGGGTGGTTTAACCTGGACACGAGAAAATAATTTAGTGTTCCAGAACTCATTGAGTAGAAAAACTACAATGAGCTGTTCAAGATGCCATGGAATCTCCTTACTAGATCTTTTTAAATAATGCAGAAACCTCATTCTCTGAGCAAAACACAATGGTTACAAGGTGTGAAAGCATCCCTCTCAACTTTGTGAAACAATCACTAGTTTATTAGTACCAATCTATGTGAGTGATAAAAAGTAGTGGCCCTCTAATTTTTTTGTGTGTGTGTGCCTTTCAGGAAACTAAACACACTGGATATTAACACTATTTTGTGTTTATGCATAATTCCCAATTATCAGCTTAGGGCAGGGCTTTGCAGTCTTTGCACTTTTGACACTTTGGACGATATATTATTTGTTTTGTTGTCAGGGGCTGTCCTGAGCATTGCAGAATGTTTAGCAACACCTCTCTGTCCATTTGATGGCATTAGCAACCCCCTGCCAAAGTTATGACAATCAAAAACTGTCTCCAAACATTGCCAAATGTCCCCTGCATGGCAAAATTCTGCCTTCTCCCATTAGGAGCCACTGACTTACAGCAGTATCTTTCATTCTACCTAACATCTTTGATTTTTGCTCACTCTTTTGTTTCTCTTTAGTCTGTACCAAGAAGTTTTGGTGAAAGGTATTGTAGAAATAAGGCATGAACTTCAGCTTCCATTACAGTGGGAAGTTACATTAAAAGTTGGTTAATAGAGTGTTTTGACACTCAAGAAGTAATAAAAATCTTATTAACAGAAACTATATTATACACCCTTCTTTCCAGGTCCGTCCCTTATCATTTATCTAATCCCCATTCACACTTCAGAATTTAAGTGGGCACACCTCTGGGACATTTTCCCCGGTAACCCCAATCCCAGTTCACCCTGAGTAGGGTGCTGCTCCCCTTTGTTCCCATACTTTTTATCTTTATAAGCTAATTTATTACCAATATTACCTTACTCTGTTCTGCTGTCATTCTTTTGCCTCAGTATACGGTGAGCCCCTTCAGGACAATTATCACATATTACTACTAATTAGTCCCTGATTGGTCCTACAGGTAGTCAGTTAGTGTTTATTGAATGAATGACACCCTTAGAAAATGGATCTTGATTGTGACACCAAACTAGGGGATGTGGTATGTCAAGAAGCAGGATGAAGCAATTGCACTACTGGGTATTTACCCCAAAGATACAAATGTAGGGATCCGAAGGGGTACGTGCACCCCGATGTTTATAGCAGCAATGTCTACAATAGCCAAACTGTGGAAAGAGCCAAGATGTCCATCAACAGATGAATGGATAAAGAAGATGTGGTATATATATACAATGGAATATTATGCAGCCATCAAAAGGAATGAGATCTTGCCATTTGCAACAACATGGATGGGACTGGAGGGTATTATGTTGAGTGAAATAAGTCAAAAAGAGAAAGGCATGTATCATATGACCTCACTGATATGAGGAATTCTTAATCGCAGGAAACAAACTGAGGGTTGCTGGAGTGGGGGGTGGGGTGGGAGGGATGGGCTGACTGGGTGATAGACACTGGGGAGGGTATGTGCTCTGGTAAGCGCTGTGAATTGTGCAAGACTGTTGAATCTCAGATCTGTACCTCTGAAACAAATAATGCAATATATGTTAAGAAAAAAAAAAAGAAGAAGAAGAAGGTAGCGGGAGGGGAAGAATGAAGTGGGGGAAATCGGAGGGGTAGACGAACCATGAGAGACGATGGACTCTGAAAAACAAACAGGGTTCTAGAGGGGAGGGGGGTGGGAGGATGGGTTAGCCTGGTGGTGGGTATTGAGGAGGGCACATTCTGCATGGAGCACTGGGTGTTATGCACAAACAATGAATCATGGAACACTTCATCTAAAACTAATGATGTAATGTATGGGGATTAACATAAGAATAAAAAATAATAATAATAATAATAATAAAAAAAAGAAAAAAAAAAGAAGCAGGATGAGGCTTAGTGGAGATGATGAAAAGCCTAGACTCGTGAAAAAAATTGGGGTACAATATATCTGGACCTAGCTGTATATGTATGTTTTTAACATTGACTCTGAGGAACTAATGTCAATCATAAAATGGGATATAATGAAATATTTAAGGTAATGCTCTAAGTCTTGCCACTGGCAAAGTTGTCAAGCACTTGAAATGTATCTGTTTCCTGCTTCCTAAGACTTCTGATTTCATGTTGTCTTGTGCGTATGAGATTCGAACCTTCTCTGAGTCCAGACTCTAAGTTCTTAAAAACTGTACCAAAAATTTCTATGTAACCACAATTAAGAACAAGGCTGTTTTTGTTGCTCATATTTAAAATTGTGTTGCTTTCTTCTCAATAGATTTCATAGTCCCCATACCTATTTAGTGGTACGGATCATGTCAAGAAATGTACTGGCATTCTCAATGTTCCTTCTCAATGTAACCATATTATTGAAGGAACAAACTTCTTACTCGTAAGTACACTGATAATATAAATTTCATTATCTACTCAACATTCTAATTAGAAAGACTCACATTATGTCTGGCCTGGTAAGTTACCCTAGGGAAAAAAAGTAAGTGATGAATTCTCCCAGCTAGAGAGGACATTTATAGATGAATAGTTTGTGGTATTGAAATAGGTATTCTTAGAGATTTTTTAAAAATCCTATTTAAAAAAAAAAAACATTTATCAAATCCTAAACTGTATATGCCTAACAATCAAAAGGATGTACCTTCCATATATTCTAAATATCAGGGTTCTGCTTCCTTTTTCCTTCTGATATTGATTTAGAATAAATATTGAAAGTACAAACTTTCAGTTATATGATAAGTTCTGAAGATCTAATGTACGGTATGGTGACTCATTAAAATAACTCAGCTTTGTACACTTCAAAGTTGCTAAGAGTATACCTACACACACACACACACACACACACACACACACACATGAGTTAACACTAGGAAATGATGGGTGTGTGAATTATCTTGTCCTTGGTAATCATTCCACAACGTATATGCATATCAAATCATCACACTGTACACTTTAAATATATACACTTGCGTTTGTCAATTATTCCTTAATAAAGTTGGAAAAAAAGGGAAAAAAAGACATCAACCAAAACAAAAAAGGAGTAACTGCAAACAAATCTTTGATATACATATTACAGAAATTTAGCCCTGAGACCAAATTGGTTAGTAAAAAGATTTGAGTTTGACAATACACATGCAAATGTGTAAACTTTACTGTCAATTTGCCTACACTGAATCCCTGAATCTATGTTTTTATTTGTAAGAAAGAAATGATAACTGTAGTATCGCAGAGGTTTATTGAAAGGACCAAATGAATTGATATATTTAAAGCCTGTCCAACATATAGTAAGCTCTGTGTATTAGTTATTATTATTTAAATTTTATAAAGAATATAACTTAGAGTATCTATTTGAACTCACAGAAGTATATGCCAAAATCTGTTTTTATCTAGTATGCTACAAATATTTGTTACATTTTTGTCAATTTTGTTTTATTTTTGAGGTAATATTAAAATAGGATATTGCTGAGAAAAATTCCAATTAGCCACCGTAGCTCTTTATTTGCATACATGAATATATTTTAATATAAATACTATTATATCATTACTTATGCACATTTATAGTATGTTATTTTTTCATGTTTGAATACACGAAAATATTTATTAATATATACACTGTTTGTAGCAATACTTACACACACTTTTAATCCTCTGATTCTTGAAGCCTAAAGCTTTGTAAATAGGTAATGCATAATTCTTTCCACATTTTCTACATATTATTTTTATGATATGTATAGTGCATTAAATAAAATTTTAAAGATGATGTGGCCTGCAAAGGATAAACAGTTGATTAACTAATAAACTCATAAAAGTCTTTATGTAGAAAAATAGCCTGCATGATCCAAGAACTCAGGATTGTCATGAATTTTCCACAGCATGTAGATGATCACCAAAAAGAAGACAGTAATAAAATCACATTTATTTAGTCCATAAATCAATTCACAACAGTTAGTGTTCTACCTGGTAATGAAATCCTGTTAGTCAGTGAAAAATGTGTACATAATGCACTCCTGGGTGGGAAGCTGTGTGACATTTTCACCTCTCTAGTAAGCCATAGTACATTATTTCAGCAGCTGGCATTTTTCCCCATGTGCATATATAACCACCGAACTGGGAAACACGTGCACACACACACACACACACGTACACACCATGAACATAAAACTGAAACCAAACCAAATCAGACTAAAACACATACTATAAATATTGTTAAGAAACTGACTTCAGCGTCTATTCCCTAGAAATGTATCAGTAATTTTACCATTTCCTGAAGATTAGTACAAACAATGCCTATCATATGGGTTAGGGAAATAATCTGAGTTCCCTTTGGGATTACAGCCATACACACAGCCAGGGAAGAATGTAACAGCATTGTCTGTTATCCTTGAGTTTCCTTTAGGATTATTTTCTGGGAATATAAATTTCTGAATATTCCTCAAGCATAGGTCTTCTAATTCTATGACCTCAAACCAAAGTTCAGGTAAGGCTTGACTGGAAACATCTGATACGGACTGAACAGCCAAAAGGAGGACATGAAATCACATCTTAGACTATGTTACCTAGAAACTATGCCTGAGACAAGAGCTCCTTTGGGAGAGGTTTAATTGGTCATATGACCTCAGGGAGTAGAAATGAGGAGTAGGTGGGCGTGAAGGAGTCTTGGAATGCAGGAAAGACAACACAAGGCTGTGCCAAGGATAATTGGTATTAAGCCCTAGAGAAACTTCTGGCGAAACTTGTCAAATGCTTCTCAGAATAGCAGAGGAAACTGCAGGAAAAAAAAAAAAAAAGCAGACACTTTTACTTATTCGATCGTATCTCCTTGTGGTTCAAGAGTTGATTCATAAAGCATTAGCTCCTCTACCATGTCTGGTTCACAGACTTCCTGTCCCATGTGTCAGATGGGCCACAGGAGAGGGAGGAAGAGGCAGAAGGAGAGGCCCGATCTGGAACACCTGCACCAAACCTAACTGGTGACCACAGCAGTGACAGGAATTAGAGATGAAGACTTACAGAGTGTGCAAGAGGTTTGGGGCACATTGCCTCCCTCGCTAAAATCCTACTATTAAGACAACCAGTTAACAAAAATTAATTCCACTGAATATTTTTAGAAAGTTAAATCGTTTAGGAAATGGATTGTTTTAAAACTGAAAGCGAATCTCTAGTTTGCAATATTGTATTCACTAATGGGAAAAGGGAAGGTTAAATGCACTCCGGGTTTCTCTCCAAAACTTTCCCTCACTGCCCCTACATTTTTCACATTTTCCTTCTAATTCTTATAATTGAAATGCCAGGAAAATCCCCTGCTCTATTTCTGTCTCAAATAATAGATTTAGAGAGCAATGAGATACCATCATTACCCTGATGATATTCAGCTGTGCCATTCATTTCCTCTGGACTCAGATGGCGCTGAGCCTCTAAGCTCCCTTCAGCAGCCAAGTCCGGAGGAAAGATGAGCTGGCACACTTCCAAATCATTAAAGACAGAGCGATCTGGCTGGTATGCTTGAGAAACACCAAGGGATTTGAAAAGAGGAAGTTTGGGCTTTCTCAAATGAGGTGACTCACAGAGACCTGCCTGGTGTCGGTCTATTTCTAGATCTCAATCTGCTCAGGCAATTCCAGGCAGCACCTATGGAAATGAGTGCCTTTTGTCTTTTTGCATTTAACTTGAACCTTGAAAACCTTATTAAATGATTCAGTGTTTGCTGGGGAAATCTTCAAGCTGACTTTTGAGCCGGTGATCAACACTTGTGTGTTGGTTTCTGATAGTCCTGTGAAACAGAAAACTTGGAATTCCTCAAAAGAAGAAAGAAAAATGTATATCTAAAGCATTGATTTTAAATATAAAGTCTCTATCAACTGCTTTTTTAAAAAGTAATTTTAAACTAGACTATATAAATGAGATGAGACTCTCACTGGCTCTACCCTTCTTTCTGACCTCCAGAGAGTATTGTAAGAAGATATTTAAAGACAGGTCCTCGGAACAAAGAACTCCTATCTTCTGATATGCCCTTGCCAAGCCGCTAGATCATCACTGCTAAGGAAGCAGAGAAGAAATTGCCTTCAGAATGTATTTCTAAGTGAGTAATACATGTGAAATGAACATAGTTTAAAAAAAAAAACCACACAAGAAGGCACTTGTCAGTTTTTAAATGCACAATTTTTACAGTGTCAGAGAAGTATACTGTAGTCAGTTTTGTCACTAATGGTTTATTTCCCATTAAAATTCATGGGAGAAATAAAACATCAATGACATTCTTCCCATCAAAATGCATCAAGCGACAATAGCGTTTTACCATGTGGTTAAATTGCCATTATCTAAGATAGATGACAGTCCTTTCAGTGATTGCCGGCGCTTCTTTTAGAGGTGATGATAATGTCTTTGCTATAAGTCTCTGGCATCGAAAGGAAAAAAAATCTTGATATAAGGACAGCTATTTTAGAAACATGAGGTAACATTACTTTTTCCCCACTCTATAGCAGATATAGTTTCATCATGATGCCAGAAACAATGCCAAATAAAATTCTTTTTCGTTAAATGATTTCATATTGTAAGGCAAAGATATTATAAGCAGACGATACTCAGGATAAGCCTGTGCTACTGCAGGAGGCTTCTGAATTCAAATGGTACTCGATTTCCTAAAGTACGTGAAATTTCCACACATTAACTTTTGGAAATCTAAGTCCTGTATAAACATTTTCATTTTCCATCTTTTTAAAAGCACATACTGAAGCATGACAAGTTTATTTTCACTACTATGTGACCTCCATAGATGCTCAGTAAATATTTGCTAAAAGACAATACCTGAGTTATGTATCTGGTTTTCCCATATCCTTGTTTTATTTAATAGGTGTGTTTATTTGGGGAGGAAGTATGTGAAGAGAAGGAGGTGGAAAAGATATACTAGTATAAAAGAAATATGCCATTCATGCATTGTTCCTTAGGATTCTTAAGAGCTGAGGGATATTATATTATTATGCATTTTATTATATTATTATTTATATTTATACTATTTATATTATTTACAAGAAATCTTCTACATTGAAGATATTATAGTTTAAAAGCACACACATATAAGCTATATATATGCATGTATATGTATACATATATGTGTGTGTATATATATATGTGTAAGTTTTATATATACATTCACAATATTCACAGAAGGGAGCAGGAAAAGTATGATTTTCCCATTCTTACATCAGGGTATTTAGTTCCAAAGCCACACAACAGACATCCTTGGACTCCTAACTTCTTTTTTTTTTTTCCCTAAAGATTTTATTTATTTATCTGACAGAGAGAGAGCACAAGTAGGTAGAGAGGAAGGCAGAGAGAGAGAGGGAGAAGCAGGCTGTCTGCTGAGCAGGAAGCCCAATGCGGGACTCGATCCCAGGACCCTGGGATCATGACCTGAGCTGAAGGCAGCTGCTCAACCAACTGAGCCACCCAGGAGCCCCTGGACTCCTAACTTCTGATCCAATAGTCTTTTCCCTTAGTCTTGCTACACAAAGTATGGCGTGCAGAGCAGTAGTACCAGGATCACCTGGAAGCCTGTTGAGAAGGCAGAATCCAGGCTCTCAACTAGACCTACTGAATTAGAATCTGCCTTCATTAAGTTCCCCAAGTGACTGCTCTGTCCATTCAAGCCTGAGGAGCACATCCTTTTGCCATAGTCTCCTTCACACAGAACTGCCTTTAATTAATTAAGATCACTGACGGGAAACATTTCTCACCCATATCTTATATCTAGTACCTCTAGTTTGATCACCCACGTGCAGGAGTACTTTAAGAGGGTGATGTTTGTTGGTGACATCTCTGACGGTTTGACCATTATTCAAACTTATCGAGAGAAGATTCTGCTTTTCATTGGGTTCATTCTGGGCTGAGTCTACTGTTTAACATGGTTCTGCTCTTTCTAATGAAACAGAAACTAACAAGAACTAAGTTCATCCAGTCAAGCCAAGCAAATAGGGTTTTAAGACTTCTACAATTTTGGCATTATGCCCAACATTTGATGTATATACGACTATATGAAATGGATTTTAGAGATCAGGAAAATGAGACATAAATAATTTGTTTATGGTCATACAGATAACTGAGCAGAGTGGGAAGTCAGAGCTATGTCTATCTGACCCCAAAGTCTGTCCTCTTAACCAAAAGGCTACTCTAACTTCCTAAATTAAGTTAAGCCACCATTCGTGTGTGTGTGTGTGTGTGTGTGTGTGTGTGTGTTTTCTGGGCAGAAAATGTAGGAAGATGAGACTGTATACATTCCAAAAGTCCTGTGATCTTTATCCATCTAGAACTGTAGATGTTTATTAAATATAAATTGAGGGCGCCTGGGTGTCTCAGTCAGTTAGGTGTCTGCCTTGGGCTCAGGTCATGATCCCGGAGTCCCTGGATGGAGCCCCGCGTTGGGCTCCCTGCTCAGCCAGGATTCTGCTTCTCCCTCTGCCCCTCACCCGGCTTGTGCTCCGTCTCTCTCTCCCTCTCTCTCTTTCAGATAAATAAATAAAATCTTTAAAAAGATATATAAATTGATATTATATGCATTAATTTATATTTCCTCTGTCAATTATTAATTAATATTTGAAATCTATTTTTCTGTATTTTCCCCACTAATTTTATACTTATTGAGAATCCCTCTCCCTTTATTGTCACTTCTCTGGATATATTATTTTATTTTGGTATAATTGAGTGAATATAACCATAGGCCACAAATGTTTTCCAATATTTGTGGATGGGTGAAAATATAATTACCATTGTGAACATATTAAGAAAAAAAACTTGTTCCATTACTTCAAAGACCACATATTTTGATAACTCTAGAGAACTCCTAGAACCAAGAATTTTAATTTCAACTCTGCCTCACATTAAGGGACCCTAATGAGACACTGAATATTAATGACTCTCATTGTCACTTTCTGTAGAATAGGGGTGATTACACTTTGCTGATAAGAATTTTATCATGATATCAAAGGAACAAATAATATCCATAAAAATTTCCTGTCATTCAATAAAATGAAAAAATACCGTTTGTTTACAAGGAAGATACTGAAAATTTAATTTATATATCATGAGAAAGTGCATTATAGGAACATCAATAACCTAATGTCAGCACCTTTGTACTTGCGGTTCTCACTGCCTGCACTCTTTCCTCATAGGGAGTGTGTGTACACTTTTCTCCCCCAGTTCAGAACACTGCTTAAATGGCACCACAGAGAAGACTTCTCTGACCGTTACATCCACGATAGTGGGCTGTGAGTCTCATAGTTTTTCATCACAGTATTTATCCTTCAATTATTCCCTATTCCCAGAGCTGTGTTTATTATAGGTCTCCTGCCCTAGAATATGAGTTCTATGAGAATGGGAACTTTGGCTATTTGTTTAACCATTTTATCTCTAAAAGCCCAGAACAGTGACTGACAAGTAGCAGATTCACAGCAAATGTTTGTTGAGTAAATGAAGTAACTAAGTCTATGTATAACCATAGGCAAAGGATTAATAAAAATGGCTTTACTACTACTACTATCAGCTAATCTTAATTATGTACCAGGAATTATATACTAATATCAGCAAACTCTCAGAAACCACCTGTGGGAGTATATACCATTATCTCCATTTTCCAGATGAAGAAATGAATGTTTGGACTATCCTAGATGAAGTCACTGCTTCTCAACCTTGGCTGCACATTAGAATTATCTGGCAACCTTTGAAAAATATTGGTACCCAGGTCCCAAACTCAGAGTTCTGATTTCAGTGCAATCCCCACACTAAAGCAATTAAATTTAAATCACATCTGAAAAAAAATAATAAATCTCTAGGAGTAGGGACAGAGAATCAGTATTTGCTTTGAAGTTCCCATGTGATTCCAAATTATAGCCATCATTGAGAAACTTTCACTACCTGAAATAAATTAACTAACTTCCCCCAGGTCATATAGGTAGGAAGTGGTGGAGTAGAGATGTGAACCCAACACTGAGAGATTCCTTTGTGTGAGCATTACTTTTGACCAGACTTATAGACCCAGACAGCATCAAAGCACAACATTATATATTGGTAAATAACACAGGTTCTGAAGTGAGAAAGGCAAATATGAAACCCAGTCCCACCACTTTCTGGTTCTTGGGCAAGCACACTAACATCTCTGAGATTCACGTTGCTCGTCAGTACAATGGGAATAGAATTTACCATCACCGCAACACATCAGTAGGAGGATAAATGAGGTAAGAGAGAGAAATATTAACGTAGCACCTGATTCATATTAAGTATTCAATATTTAGTTGCTATTACTTGAGTCATCAAATGTGCTAGGTTTTAGAATTAAAAAGGATTTAGATGCATTGGATGAATTCATGTAGAATAAATCCAAATAGGCAAAAAAAAAATATATTACATGTCACTTCTACTATATTAATTTCTATAGGAAATAATCAGGAATTTAAGGAGGGTACAACTTACTTGGGAAAGAAAGGATAGGACTGAGAGTTAAAATCATCACAAGGAAGCACGTTGAAAGTATTTAGCACAGATCAACAATCACCAACACTGGAATGGATAATAAATGCTAGTGGAGTTTGGGAAAAGAAGTGATCACTCTAGTTAGAATGGAAAAGAAAAGCCTCTTAAATGATGGGACTACTTAAAAGGCGACTGAAGTAGTAAGAATGACTACACATTCCATTTATTGGTGCCTTTACTTATTCAATAATTTTTATTTACTACTTCCTACTTGCCATTGCCTCTTCCTTACTTGCTTTGGAGATACAACAAAACTCATACCACACCTGACCACATGGAGTTTATATTCTAATAACAGACATCAGCAAACAAATGGCAGATAATCTATTCACACCATAAATACATGATCACTCTAGATAATGTGTTGCATGAAAATGTTTTACATATTATTATTTTTATTTTCCCCAGCTTAGTAAGGTGTGATTGAAAAATAAAAATGACAGGTGTCCCTGAGTGGCTCAGTCAGTTAAGGGACCGATTCTTGATTTTGGCTCAGATTACGATCTGAGAACACTTAAGATCTACTCTCTTAGCCATTGTACAGTGTAATGATAGTCATTATATAACTATTTGGCAATAGTTATGTAACTATAACTATAGTTAATAATACAGTACTATTAACGATAGCCACCATGCTGTACACTAGATCCATATAACTTATTCATTTTATTGAAAAGAATTTTAAAAGGGTAAAAGAGAATAATTAGAACAGGGGGGTATTTCAGCAACAGTGGTCAGAGGAGTCTGAATAGAAAAATTAATGATTAAAGGGAACCAGATATGCAAAATTTCTGGGAATATTATTCTGGAAAGAGCAAACCTCAAGAACAAAATCCTGAGGAGAAAATGAGCTGACATCTTCTAGGGTCAGTAAAAACATCACTTGTCCAGAACACTGTGAATAAGGCAAAAATGAACAAAAAGAAAGAGGAAAGAAAATAAGATGTGGATAGATGTGAGGTAGCTGTCTATAGTGGACCCGACCATATCTGGCAACAGACTGGGATTGGCACTGAGGAGGAGTCATCAAGAAGAAATGTGAGTTTGAACCAGAATGAGGTCTCCATTAACTGAAAAGATTTCAAGAGAAGGAGAAAATGTGAGGGAAGACAAGTGTTTGATTTTTAACAACTTAAATTGGAGATGATGTTGAGACATCCTAGGGGCAACAAACAGCTGGAGATACTAGTAGTTAGATGAAAAATCAAGGTTAGATAGGTTTTAGAAGTCAATAGCTTAAAAGCAATAGATTCTGGAAAAAGCAGAGCATGCAAAACAGATGCTTAAAGATCAGTCAGAAGCAAAAGAAAAAAATACATGTTTTTTCCAAATGTGGTCTTTTTCTAAAGTTTTCTCTCTCAATAGTGGGGCTGTCTGACATCAAGTTGCCAATGCTGGAATTAAACAAGTCCACAAATTCTTTCACACTCCCTCTCTTGAATAGAGGTCAGCTTTACTGACTTGTTTCTAATGAATATAATGTGATGGAGGTGATGCTGAGTGATTTCTAAGGCAAAGTCATAAAAGGCTCTAGAGCTTCCGCTTGGTACTCTCAGGGAGTTTGCTCTTGAAACCCGGCCACTGTGCTATAAAGAAGTGAGGCAACCACACAGAAAGTCCACGTGTGGGTGTTCAGGCCACACCTCTAACACATCTCAACATAAGCCAGCCTCAAACGCAGGCATGGGAAAAGAGAAACTTCAGATGATTCCCTCTCCCAGCCTTTGAACTGCTCAGCAGATGCCAAGTGATAGAAAGATGAGCTGCCCCTGCTAAGCCCTGCCCAAATTGCACATACCTGAGCAAAATAAATATTGCCAATGTTTAAACTAAGTTTTGAGATGATTTGTTACATAACCACATTTAACTAGAAAATGATATAAATCAGAAATTCAAGTTATTTATAATAATGAATTTTTTTTGCACCCAGTCCCACTTTATTTAATCTATCACCAAATCCTATGGATTTTTCCTCCTACATAATCTCTGAAATTTCCTCCTCCATAATTTCTCATTCACTTCTCTCCATTTCCACCATGACTACCCCAACCCAAGTTATCATAATGTCTTGCTGAGAAGATCTTCCTTCCATTCTCATCACTACAAGCCGCATGTTATATTTTCAAAATGCAAATCTGATCATAAATGCCCTCAGCCTCTAAACCATAGCAGCAGCAACAAATGACTTCCCACTACTCTTAGAATGAAGCCAGACATAACAGAGACTACAAAATCCTGCATAGTCGGACCCTACTTGCCTCTACAGGCTTATTTCGAAACAATATTTATCTCTAGCTACTCTGGCCTCCTCACCTCTCCACCTATATTCCCTCCAGCCACAGCCTGTGTGCATCTTCCTCCATCTGCCTAGAAACTCTTCCCTCCCTTCTTTTCAAGGTTACGTTTTCCTCATCCTTCAGAAGTCTAATTCACCATCATTTGGTCAAATAAACCTTCCCATTTCTAGGCAATGATCCCATTTGATGTTTTTTATTGAACCAAACATCCCTTAGGATGTCATAATTCTGACTGAATTGCATATTTGATACATGCATGCATATGTGTGTGTGTGTTGTTCCCCCCACTACTAGACAGTAAGTTCAATAAGGGCAGAAACCATGTCCATTATTGTTTCATGTTTTGGTTCCAGAGCCTAGTCCAATGCGTGATGTACAGAATGAACTCAGTCAATAATCCATAAATATGTGTAGAGTAGATTGACTGAATATAGACATTCTAGTTAGTAATATAGAAGGAAATTGTGATGCTAAAAATTAAGAAAGTGAAGGGAGAAGTAGACTAGATGTCTACCTGCAGGGTTCTGTTCTGACCCAACTGATTATAATCTCTCGCTTATTTGAGTCTCATCTGATAAAAAAACACAGAAAATTGGTCATTTTGGTAAATTATTTGCCAGATTAATTTGAACATAGCTATTAATGAATTGATATGTTACTCTTCCATGAAAGAGGCAATAGACAATTCCTGAAGATACAATTTGTGTGTGTGTGTGTATGTGTGTGTGTAGGGAAGTAAGGGCAAGAAGAGATACAAGAATGAATGAGACGGGCACAGAAGAGAGTAATAGAGGGACAGAGAGAACATGCTCTAATTTTAACTACAACATAAAAGGGATAATAAGTAGATGTGGCAGGAAATGTAATTTCTATTATCTAATCTCCAGATTAAAAAAAGTAAGGCTAACAAAACAACCATGGAGTGGCCCCTTTCACTGATTTATTTACACATAGCAAGGTAGAGGATTTCAAGTTTAAAATAGATATTTCCTACTACTCTTATATTTGCCAGCCAAATCATTATCCATTTAGAAATATTTTTATAAATATTATTATTCCTTACTACTATGCACAAATGACATTGCAATAAAATTTTAAGCAATCTTCCAATGTTAAATAACTTCATAAATTTACAGTGCCTAACAAAAACCAATAGAAAAAAGGTATCAAGAATACTAGTCACATTTTTTAGTGCTTGAAGATTGTAATATTTGAATATTTGTGAACTATTTTCAAAGAACATGTCTTTCTTATGCTAGAAGAATTCAATTTTCCTGCCAATAATATAATTACACATAGCTTGCTGATGGCACTATGTTTCTGTTGCTTTTGCATTAATAAAATTTATCACATAGTATACTATTTTCACTTGTCATTGTAGTTCTTAAGCCCAAAATTTGTGTTACAAGTGAAGAAGGCTTTTTCGTTGTTGTTAGATATTAGTGTTCTAGTGATTATTTTGTTTTTAGCAAAGGGAAATGCTATATTTAGACTTTCTTTACTTCTGACTGCATAATTTGAATGAAAGGTTTAAATGTAATGGAGTAACAAAAATGTAGAAACTTAGTGGCAGTCCCTGTTTTAATAATATACACATTTAACAATATACACATTTGATACTTGATTGCTACATTAAAGTAAAATGAAATTGAGTAAGATTTAAACTACATAACAAATACATATATGTATATAAACATAGACATAAATGCATGCTCATTCATACATACCTACATATATATTAGTTGCCAAAGGCATACAAATTTATAGAAAACTGAATATTTTATTGCTAAGACCACAGTATGTTTTATTTATCTTTCATCACATATGAGATAATATGATCATTATGAGAAGATATACTGTATTTTCAATTCTGTCAAGATAATAGCATTATGAGGAGATAGACTGAATTTTCAATTCTGTTGTAAAACATTGACTCCTTGGTTGTCGGATAACACTGTGGGAAATCACAGAAGACATAAATTTGAAACTCTGTTTTTAATGTTTTGTATTATTATTGTGTAACATGCAAGGTTTTGATTATTAACTCTGTAAATAAAGAAAATAGAAACTGGTCTTGAAAATGAACAATAATATATTAATTAATAGGATAAATGAGCTTAATTTCAATTTTATATTCATACAGATCACAATCTGGACACACATACATATGCAACTTTCTTTAAAATATCAAATGCAAAAGTTTTGAATTCTTAATTCCAAATTATTAGATGGTTCAAGTCTATTCCTACTTCAGCACTCTCATATACCTTCTCATGACCTGAACACTAATGTTACAATTGTCCTGAACTATGTGGAACCTAGGATTTTTGCCTCTTCATTTACTAGTTAGTGGAGCAGTAAGACACAATTCTACTTTTGTAGAAATCTGAGGGACCAGCATTAAATTGTGAATTTATCATATTGTTCTATGTCCTTTGAGAAAATATTGATTCAGGTTAACCTAAAGCATATCATAGAAACTTATATTTTCACATTGATATTTTTAAAAATTATCCTCCTAAACATTTTAGTCTTTAAAATTCTAAAGAATTCACTGAAGATTTATTACATATATTTTTCTTTATCCACACCCACTTAACTCAATTTTTTTGCTTATTGTCTACTGGATCTATATCTATGTGTCTATAGACGAGTCTTCTGATTAGCTTTGGCACATAAAAGAATTATTGGCTGACATTCACTTCATTGGTTAGGATAAATTACATTCAATATGGAAAGTTGTAATATTTACTAAAATAAATTATACCAATTTCATATTCGTAATTATTTTTCAATTTTCTTTCACTGCTCTTGGTGGCCACATTTTTTTAATCACTGTGTTAGTAACACTTTTTCCGTATACATGGATGGGAGAGTGATCAATCCCCTTGAGAGCCATCATGGCAGTCATGGCCCATAGAGTCATACAGGTTGCTGCGGAGGAATTTAGTGCCCTCAGGATTAAGCAGGTTGTTTCTAGGCTGTTGGGAGACAATTCTCCATGGGTCTCTTCCATGTTTGCATTTCTTGCATGCAGAATCATTTGTTCTGGACTGTTTTTTCTAGAATGTTTTTATATCAAACAGCCTTAGAAGCCTTCCTTTTAAAATAACTGCCATATTTTCTTACAGTTTTGGAAGATAGGGCTATATTTCCCTCCAGAGCAATAGGGTAGGCATAATTATTGCCCTTTATAAAAGATTAGGGTTCCCTAAAGTCAGTGTTCCTCTCCTGCAATGCACAGCATGTGCACAGATGTCTTGTCCTCTTTATCTGGGCATGTGGAAACTGGGACTTGAGGAGCTGACATCAAAGCTGAAACTCTGATTACTCCCATTGTTGTGAGTAGTAATTTTTTTTTATGTTATGTTAATCACCATACATTACATCATTAGTTTTTGATATAGTGTTCCATGATTCATTGTTTGCATATAACACCCAGTGCTCCATTCAGTACGTGCCCTCTTTAATACACACCACCAGGCTAACCTATCCCCCCATGCCGCTCCCCTCTAGAACCCTCAGTTTGTTTTTCAGAGTCCATAGTCTCTCATGGTTTGTCTCCTCCTCTGATTTCCCCCCTTCATTTCTCCCTTCCTACTATCTTATTTTTTTTAACATATAATGTATTATTTGTTTCAGAGGTATAGGTCTGTGATTCAACAGTCTTACACAATTCACAGCACTCACCATAGCACATACCCTCCCCAATGTCTATCACCCAGGCACCCCACACCACTCCAGCAACCCTCAGTTTGTGAGTAGTAAACTTTTAACTGCTGCCAACATCCATGAAACTGTGGAAGTGTAACTTTTTAATTTGAAAGTATGGTAAAATCTCAGATCTTTTAGGTTTTGACAGTTTGGGTTATGTGGATGGGATTCTGACAAAAACAATGCTCTTTAAGAGAAGAATGATGGTCTCACAAGCCAATTAATGTGATTTGACAAAAGCCTCTGGAAATCAATAGCAAACATAATGACCACATTGAATGGTCCATCAGGCAATAAATGCTCCTCTAGTTTATTGTCTGTCGAATGAAGGAGGAAGCATGGGGGGAGGGGTGCTGCAGGCTGAGTACTGTGAAGAGCCAAGATAGCTATCCTAACAGAATGCTGAGTATGCTAACTCTCTTCCAGGTAGGAAAATATCTCATCAGGTTGGCATTCAGCTTCAGGTACACACTGTAGTAAGAACTAGTGTTAAGATTTGTACTGGGGAAAGGGGGCAGAACTTTTCTATCTACCTGCTGAGAAGCCATGGAGATGCTTACATCACTAAAGGTAAAATAGGGGGATTTTTATGACCACTATGGGAAGAAATCAAACTAATATTAGAACTTTGGTTCACTTCAGAGGTGAGAGAGCTGGAAGAATAATGCTTGATAAGGAAGAATGAAAATAGTGAGACCATCTAATGACTCAGAACTTTCTGCAGTGTATAGTGTCAACCACAGATCCATTTGGAGATTCCATTAAAAGACTTCACAATGGGTTCTGGCTGCTATAATGGAGCTTTGACCCTCTTGGGGAGATTTTACTGAGATAAACCCCCAAAGGAAACCATAAATGAAGCATTGGCTAATATTCAGGGTTTTATTGCCTCAGACTGAGTTTTCAATGCTGACAAAGTTGACTTACTAGAGGATAAGAAAGTGACTCAGACATCTAAAAATATTTTGAAGGCAGCCACTACACTATTCAAAACTAAAAGTAAACTCAACTTTGTTGGCATGAAGCCACTCTCTTGCCCCATGTTTCCTAAACGCTCCCTCCTTCCACCAACCTGATCTGTTGCTTTAAAGATGAGGATCATTAAGGGTGGGACTGAAGTCTTTCTGACCCCCAGTGGGGACCAAAGGTCATATTAAGCTCTCCAAATATGCTGGAGAATTTAGGAGACCAGACAGATTCAAAATTTTATGACTCTAGGGGTACCTGGATAGCTCAATTGGTTGAGTGTCTGGCTCTTGATTTTAGCTCAGGTCATGATCTTGGGGTCCTGGGATTGAGCCCCATGTCAGGCTCTGTGCTCAGTGGGGAGTCTACTTGGGGATTTTCTCCCACTCCCTTTGCCCTTCCCCCCACTTGCACTCTCTCCCAAATAAACAAATAAATCTTTAAAAAAACAATTTTATTACTCTAGATAGAGGCAATTAAGTCACCATTCTAGTTAGTCCTATGGAATGCTGGATGCCCAAATGAAATTGGTGATTTTTGAGTAGAAATCACATTGAGGAACAAAAACTAATGGTGTCTTGGGAGCAGGGTTCTTTGGGCCAATACAATGTATTTTTGTTAAGGATTCTACTGTTAATATATAATTAGTATTGATGCTTGTACTATGAATGCCCACAAATGCCAAAGAGGATTCTCCCAATTGGGAAGATCATCATGTAGAAAAGTACTATTATCTTTTACCCTGCAATATAAATAACTCTTTTGAGCTATAAATGTCTGTAACTAATGGTTTTGCTAATTGAAGTCTCTGGCAAAAGGAAACCATTGTCAATAGCAAGGTTACCAGGTACATTCCTTTTGAAAAACAACTATTTTTATATGGGGTTCTTATCAAATCTGAATGTCTGACCTACAGAGTTATTGTGACTCTCCAGCTTGATATTCCCATTTTTGGTGGGTCAACTTCTCTTCATTGAATAACAAGGTGAGGAGGGCCCATAAACCCCGCTTGTCAAATGGAAATGATATTTTCAAGAATGCATCATGCTTGGACTTAAAGACATCTCAGTTTTATAGGAAAAAGAGTTTTTCCTTCTTCTGGGGAAAACTTTATCCCCTATCTTCACTGTCTCAAGTAAACCTCTGGTTCAACGTACCATCAATGCCGAGTTTGCCCTAAATACATGGGCCTGTCTCAATGATGCTATCCTGCTAATGTACTATGGCTGTTCAATCTTAACATTTGCCTTACAAAATATAAAATGGACATGATCACTCTACTCAATGGGCAGAATTCAAGGCCATTCCCAAAGCTATGGTCAATAATCCCTTGATGAGCCTTATATATTTACTGACTTTGATTGTTGTCAAAATCTTAGATATTTAGTCTCCCACTTGGAAGACTACAGATCAGAAGATGAAAGATACCTTTTTGGGGCTGTGAACTCTGAAAACAAATGTGGCTAACAATTAAACCATCTGAGTCATTAATGCAGATGCCCATGTTAAGGACTTTTTCTCTGATGAGACCTACTGGAACCAAGCTGCTGGTCAAGCCTGCACTACCAAAAATTCCACCAATCATCTTACTGGACATGGCAATACATATATTATTATAAACTGGGCACCAAGTAAAGGACTCTATGTTCCTGGTACAGAAAAGATCATCACATCCAAGATTTTTGATTTCTGCTAAAAGCTGTCCCATTTGTCTTGTGGTAAGGGAAGTCACATTACCTAAGTCAGATTCCTGCCTGCTTCTGGTAGATTGACTACAACTGACCTGTGACCTCCTCTCAAAGTTATCAGTGGTGCTTTATCAGTAGTTGACACTTGTTCAGACTATGGTGTTGCTGATCCAGTCTGATAATCCAAATCCATACTATTGGAGCCTTGAAATAAAACTTGTCATGTTTTTGGCTTTCAGAACTATTTTCAGTCTGAAAGTGGTTGAACCATTATCACAAAGCCACTCAAAAATGGGCTAATAGTAAAAGTATTTGACGGAATTTTCATGTTCTCTACCATCTGCAAGCATCTGGAATTGCTGAGTGTTAGAATGGGCTCTTTAAAAATGGACCTAAAAATGTCCCTAACTCCACCTCATTCCCTTCTTCTGGTCCACGAGCTTTTGTAAGACAGTTTGGTCACTGAATGAGACCATCTCCAGAAGGGGATCATTTCTTATCTACTTTCTGGGTAATGATCAAAGGGCTGGGGTATATACAGATCTATTTTGCAGTTTGAGATTCTATCTTGACCATTCCTGGTATGGCATGCTTTGTCTTTCTTCCTCTAATAGCAACTACATCCCTGCTTGGTTTTTATACATCTGCTTGTTTTTGCAGTCTGGGTAAAAAAAAAAAAAATGGTTTAGGGGATTCAGACTTAACTGCTTCAGTGACCTGGATTCTTTCATTGTACTGACATAACCCTAGATTATAAGGATAATGATCACTGTTAAGTATACACTGATCACTGAGTAGATTATAAGGGTAATGATCACTTTGTTAAGTATACACTGATCACTGAGCCCCTTTACAGAAGGACCAAATTTGGGGACATATTGAGTCTCTGAAAGTTTTATAAAAATGCCCTAATTCCTATTTTATAGGATATATTTGAATGAAATGTCCATATAAGAATATTTGATGATTGGAGAAAAGATGAAAAAGACACACAGATTTTGTGATGGTGAAGGGGGAACAACACCTGGTATAGAGGGATAGTGCAGTATGACAGAGGGAGTGACATCTGTTTCTCAGAATCACCTTTGGAGTCTTTTTTTTTTTTTTAAGATTTTATTTATTTTTTAGAGAGCAAGCGAGAGAGAAACAGCATGAGAGGGGAGAGGGTCAGAGGGAGAAGCCGGCTCCCCGCTGAGCCGGGAGCCCGATGTGGGACTCGATCCCAGGACTCTGGGATCATGACCCGAGCCGAAGGCAGACGCTTAACCATCTGAGCCACCCAGGTGCCCTGGAGTCTTTTTTTAAGGAAAATACTTTAGGATAGCATTCCCTAACTGTTGTGAGTCCATAAATTTAACTTACTGATAGATTTGTTATCTCCTGACCCATGTTTTTTATAATGGTTTGACCATGATTGTCCTTAACCTTAACCAAGAGGTCTATGGAAACAGCAGGAGATAACCCCAATTTCTACACCTCCCAGTTAAAACACATGTTCTTACCTCCAGATATTTTCCCATCTCCATTCTTATAGTTTTTACTTTGTCATTGCTTGGGGTGGACAAATGTCAACCTTCTGATGGCATAGATGACTAGGACAGAGTTCTTCCAAAACAAGGACCAAACTCTATTATTTGAACTTCACTGCAAAAGCTGTTTTTACCAACCATCTGGAAGCACTTTGAAAGCACTATCAACTGGGGTCCTCTGACGATGTAGTCCTCCTTGGGGGTGAGGGCAGCAATTTTAAAAAATAGGTTCTTTCCAGAGGCATGAGGTATGCCCTAGGGACTCTTCTTATGGGGAAGACATGTATTAACCAGCCTCCCTTTCCAAAATATGATTTAGGGGTATTAATAAGAGACATTCAAGAGTTTAAGGAAACACCACCTATAAATCATGTAACAATAAGATAACTGTGGAGATCTCACCATTTGAGGTTATCCTGGGTACGTGGGGGAAGCTACTGGCCTTAGGTGAAATGATCAATGATACCACCTTGGTTCTGAAGTCACTCACATCAACCTAAACTGCTGGTCAGAGTTGTTAGAGATGGTAGAATTGCCCTACACTTCTACCTTGTGAGCCAAGGTAATTGTTAATGTATCTCACAGTACCTGGATTAACACCTTGGGACAAGTTCAAATATCAATATATAAATGAAAGGAAAAAGCCACATGATTTTTTAATGCAGACACTGATGGTTGATGTAATTTGTTACGCTAGTTGGGTTTGGATCCCTGGGGATTGGCCTCATTCTGTAGTTTGGAGTCCTGTTGATAATAATCTTAATTAAATGCTGTATGATGAAAATTGAATAGATTTGTTTCCAGCCTCTGGCATTCAGATTAATCAGCCTCTGACTAATGGAAATTCTCATGGGAAAATGCACCAGAAGCCAAGATAGAGAAATGAGAGGTAGATATTGTCAGGAGGCAATTCTCCATGGGTCTATCATAATTGTACACATCTTGCAAGCAAAAGCACTAACTGTCTTTGTTCTGGAGTATCTTTTTAAGGTTGTTTATATATTGAACAGCCTTGGAAGACAGAGACAGTGTCTCCTTCCAGAGCAAAGGACAAGTTTACTTATAGTCTTGGAAGATAGAGATAGTATCTCCCTCCAGAGCAAAGAAATAGGCATGCACTGCCCATTATAAAAGATTTGAATTCTCAATGCTCAGGGTTCCTTTCCTAAAATGCAACCTATTGCATGAGCAACTCTTACCTGGTCTTCAAGAAACTGGGGGCTCAGGGAATTGACAACAATGATAATGATCTGCCTTCTACTCATGTTGTGAGTAGTAAACTGTCATTTGTCCCTGACCTAGGGGTCTTTTGATTGCTGCTAGCATCCATAAAAGTATGGCAAGCTAACTTATGAATTTGCAAGTATGATAGAACCTCAGACCCTTCATAGTTCTTGACACATTCCTCTGACATCCCTATGAGGCACATACTGAGTCCATAAGGCTGAAAAAGAATGACTACTATTTTTATATCACCAGAGCTCCTATCAAGCAATGCACCACAAGATTTATCAAAAGAACAACAAATAATAATAACAGCTCACACATCTTCCCATGCTTTAATAAAATCAAGCCTCTACAATATCTGAGAACTCTAAACTTCACTAACAACAACAACAAAAAAAAACCCTCTAATAATTGGAAAAGGAGATAATTATTCTTTTTATTTATTATCTAGTCTTCCCTAACCACTATCAATTACTAGGATCAACTATTACTTATTACTTAAGATGTGGGGACGGAGACAAGGTAAAGAGTTTACATGGCAGCAACACAAAACATTAAATTAGAAATTTAATTTAGGATTATTTAGGATTATATATTAGATCATTCCTTTCTCATAGATCCTTTCTTCATCTGATCCAAGGATTTCTCACTGGCTGCTTTTTCCTAAGGCTTCAGTCTCTTCCCATATTGCTTAATATCCTACCAACTTTCCAGATTTTTCCTCCTCTTCTCACCCACACATCCAAATTCTTCTTTACTAAGAAATAATATTGTTTCCCTTATTTTTTGCAGATTATGGCCATAGGTCCTGAATATCCATTTGTAAAATTCCATGTTTCTTTAAAAACTCATCAATGTATATATTAACCATAACCTCAAGCTTCCTGGGGTACATTTTTGAAGTATAATTAAGTATGCCAATGTTTACTATAATTTTTGACTGTGAAGAAGATAAAAGATAAACTATGAATATCTACCCATCAAATAGATGAAGTTTGAAATTTGGTGAGACCCTTAGTTTTAAAAAGAAGGGGGGGGGGATTTCTCCAAGGGACAACTCAGGGGAGATGAACCAGAAAAGGGAGAAGTTAAATCAGAAAAATTATTTGGACAAAATCCACAGACACAGTTGAGTCAGGATTTAGGTAGTACAGGAAAAAAAAATTCCTACCTAAGGAAGCCAAAAGTCTTATATAAGCTGAAACTGAGAGTCAATCTTTTTCCCAAGAAACTTCATAAGAATCAAAACTACATAAAACTTTGCACAGTTCAACTGATATTCATCATGTCCATGGTCTGTATATTCTGCACTTCTCTGTGTTTTAGGCTCTTTAACTCAGTGTGGAGAGTGAAAACAACATGAACTTTGAAACTGTACACAACTAAACTTGAATCCTGGTTCCGGCACTTAAGGGCTGTGTTTTCTCATTTATTTGATCTACTTTTATCTACAAAAAGCAAAATTATTGCATTATAGATAATATATATAGTCAGCACAATTCCTGTGAGAGAGAGGAAATTAAAGATATTGATATATACCATCACCCAAAACACACAATGGAGGAGATAGTTCTTGAATCCAAGTATTTTCCTTTCACTAAAGGGACATATAGGACACGGTGATATTTAGCTTTCTGGAGCAGTGTTTGGAACTAAGAAGAAATAAAGTTGAAAAGAAGTTCAGGGACAATATTTGGAGGCTCCAAAATGCCACATTAAGAAGTTTTGATGATGTACTACATGCTGGCTAACTGAACAGAATAAAAAAAATAAAAGAAATTTTGAATTGAACAGTTAACAATGTATTATTTGCAGAATGGGATGGCATATTGAAAGGGTTTTGTTTTTATTTATTATTATTATTTTTTCAATCAGGGTACTCTAGTAATGATAATGAGGAGCAAATGTGAGAAAAGAGAAGCTAGAGGCGAGAACAGTTAGGGAATGATTGCAACTACACACTCCAAACCAGCATCTTCCAAAATGTTCAGCCCAGATCAGCATTTTCTGGGAGCCTGTGTTACACACTACATCTCTACTTTTAAAGATAAACAAACAAAAAAAAAAACAGGAATATTAAAAATTCTGACAAGTTCTGTAAAGTAATGTAACAAATTGTCAGTTTATCTGAACACCTTTTCTATGTGTTTATTATTAATACTCAAAGATAACTTTAGGAAATACCTGCCTACATTATAATTATTATATACATAATTATATGTATAATTGCTTTCCTTATTTCATATAAATAATTTTTTAAATTATTATTCTTCAGCATACTTCACATTTCTAACCTTTCTTGGCTTTAGATAGCCTGGCAGGGTTCTTACAAGTATGTCACATATCAATATTCAATGCTGGTCTTATGTACAACCATCTATGTATGATCTGCACTTGTCTTCTTAAAATCAGAGTTCCTCCACTAAGTCTCTGTACTGCCACTTCAGTCTGTAGATGTCTTCCCGCACATACATTCTTTTTGACTCTAGTTCTCAGCCCCTGAAAGTACGACTGAGCTGTAATGTCTTTACAAGTTTGTAGGTAAATTTCAGTATCTCTCTTACAATTTGTTTGAAATTGCAGTTTTTCACTCTAAATATACTGTAAATCCCATTTCCTTCCTTAGTGATTATAATTTCTAAAATAAACTACTCATAATACTCCCAGGTTTTAACTTTATCAGGCAGTTAAGCTTTACTGGGGGCTGAGGGGCTGGGGGACAGATTCACATCAGCCAGTCCTGTCAGTACTTTCTAACAGATGAAATAATTAAAAAAGAAAAAAAGAAAAGCTAAATGTGGCCTTTGGTGTTCATGGCTCAGAATGAATGCTGCTGTATTTAATTAATAAATAGTTTTATGGTTATGAAAATGGTGAAAACTGGAGTCCTTTTATGAAGACCTCACAAAACACTTCTTAACAACATGGTCTTTATGATTTATTTTCTTTTTAAAATACTCTAAATAGGAAGGAAAATATCATATGCCACACTTGCATAATTTTGAAGGAAATTTTATGCAGAAAAGAACAAAATAAATGTAAACAATGGTAAATGATAAGCTTTTCAGAAGGCATTCCTAATAGTCTTTTTTTTTTTTTTTTTTTTTTTTAAGATTTTATTTATTTATTTGAGACAGAGAGAATGAGAGAGACAGAGAGCACATGAGAGGGGGGAGGGTCAGAGGGAGAAGCAGGCTCCCTGCCGAGCAGGGAGCCCGACATTCCTAATAGTCTTATCGAAAGCTACATTTGATCTGTGAGGAAGCAGATCTAGAAAAGCAACAAAATGTTTCTCATTTCTTTTGCCTTTTTTTCTATATATAAATATTTTGTTGTCTTTTCTTTTCCCCTTAGAGTTTGGTGGAAATATTCAGGGAGATGTGAGATGTGCTAATGGTTATTAAAAGGTAACAATGTTATAACACCCAAGGTATTTATTTTCAGGATAAATATATAACTGCAGATCCTGTTAAACATAAATATTTATCCTTCAAAAGTTGAAAGAGCAGTTTATCCAAGGCCAAGAAAATGACCATGAACTTTAACTTCCTTCCTTCCTTCGTTCCTTCCTTCCTTCGTTCCTTCGTTCCTTCCTTCCTTCCTTCCTGAGGGTGGGGAAGGGCAGCCAAAAAGGGAAAGAGAGAATCTTAAGAAGGCTCCACGCCCAGTGTGGAGTCTGACAAGGGGCTCAATCTCATGACCCTGAGGTCATGACCAGAGCTGAAATCAAGAGGCGGACACTTAACCAACTGAGCCACCCAGGCACCCTGGAATTTCACTAACTTTAAATAGGCTTAGAACATCTCAAAATCATCCAAGATGCCCTTTTAATTTGTGCAAAAACTAAGAAGAGTTTTGTAATGAAATAGTACCCACTAAGAAAGTCATAAATATTGACCTTAACTGATAATGGAAATGTGAAATTTGAAATAAGTATTTTTTAAAAGAAAATATTTAAAATAATGAGCCACTAAAGCAAGAGCTGCATGAATTGGATAATCAATAGACAACAAGGAAAGGACATACAAAAGTAATGCATATGTTGAAATGTTGGCACTTACAACAAACTTTTAAAATAATTCATGTTTCATAAAGTCATAGTGTTATTTAAATTTCTTCTCAAAATTATTTCCATGCTATAAACCTACATTTACCTTGCCTTGTTTCCTTGGAATAAATAAGCTAAAGCTGTCCGAAACGGACAGCAGAAGTGCAAATGAAGTGCAGCTCATTCAGTTGTGACCCCATTTCATTTCTTCCCAAGAAATATTTATCTCAAAAGTAAATTGGTGCCATTTCCAGCTGGTAATACATGATAAGTATGAAAATGAGTCCATCTTTGACATTTAACATGCAAATTTATATTGCTCTCCTATCTGGATATGTCCAGTAAGAAGAGGAATTGGTGAGCTGATGCTTTGCCTTGGTGACCTGAATGCATCAAACTTCCACTTTGCTACTCTGTAGAACAGGAATACGATATGCATAACTAAATGTTCCAAACAGCCTGCCTGTGAGTACATTACTCCTTGGGAAGGAGGGAGAGACTTCCTAAGAAAACAGAGGATCATTTCAAGCTGTTTTTGAATCCTCAATGCAGTTAAACTGACCAATTTATCTCAGAGGGGATATATGAACTGAATTATCTAATCCTCTAGAGACTTGGATTTAATTGCTGTAGGTTAGGACCTGGGCATGGGTTTTTATTTCAAAAGCTCTCTGGGTGATTGTAATGTGCAGCCAGGGATGAGGACCACTGGGCTAAATGAAACTCTCAGGATATGAACCTGTTTCTCAAAGGCTGAGTGCTTGTTAACTTCCCCTAGCTCTCTATTCCTATCAATTTCATCTTCAGTTCCATCCTACTTAATCACAGAACTGCTGGATTTCTTCCTCTCCTTAGATAACCTCATCTATTTTACAGACCAAAAAAAACTGGGGAGGAGGAAGAGCACCATTTGAGAATAATGCCTTCTGTTTCCCACCTATAAAATTATCTGCACCTTCATTGGTTCCTTCCTCACAGTCTCCCACCTGAAAGGAGAGTGTGTGCACTCCTATCCAACCTCAGTGCAATCCCCTCTATTCTGAACTCCAGACCCTTCATACTGGGGAACTGTATCTTCCAATCGGCCCAGCTCTCACCTTTATCTTTTTTTTAAATTTTATTTTATCATGTTATGTTAGTCTCACCTTTATCTTTAACGTCTCACACGCACCTGAGCCATGTTATCATTTAAACTTTTCATATCTTAAAAAGAGCCCTTCACTAATTTCACGCTCCTCTGTCTACTAACCTAGCTCTTGCCTTTGCCTTACAGTTAAGCTTCTGCTTTCACTTCAAGCCTCAATTCTTCTCACCTCATTACTCCTCAACTATAGCCATGTGTCTTCCACATCAACAATTCCAATGAAAATGGTTTTACCAAGGTCACTGGTATCCCCTTCATTGTTGAACTCAAGGAGTTCTTATTTTCCTCAACCACTGTGCAGCATTTAACAATGTTGACCACACTTCATTTATAAAATCTCTCCTCACTGTGGTGTTACAACACCATTCTCCCCTATTATCCATCTCTACTTCCAGCTACTACTTTTTAGTCTCTTTCACAGGCTTAACTTCCTCCCCTTATCCTTTATATATTGGTATCCTCTCCAATCTACTTCTCTTCTAACCCCTTCTCTGCATTTCTCTTATCATTGACTTAATCAAAAGTCAAACTGGACACCCTGCCTTCAGTGTTACCTCTCTCCACTCATATTCCATTTTCTATAATACAGTGCACCCTGATATTTATGCCTTTTCCCATGTGGTTCCCTCTATCTGGTGTACCCTACACAACCATCACTGTTTCCTTAGCCTTGTCTACTGTGTTTTCAAGGTTCAGCTCAGCTTCTGCCTCCTGTTGGAAGTCTTCTCTGTCAAGCCCCAGAACACCTTTTATATAACTCTAGCATGGAGTTTATGATAAATTATTATAATTGTATATTAACTCTGGGATCTTCTCTTGCCCCCCACCATTGAGAGTAAGTTCATTGCAAGTAGAGATTTTGTCTTAGTTATCTTTTTATCTCTGGTACTTACCCAGTGTCTGACTGGCACATAATTATCACTGAATAAATACTTGTTCAATGAATTAAATTAATAAGTAATCCTTTTTAAAAAATTAAAAATAAAAAACACTCCTTCTTTATGCATCTAAAACCCAATATTTACCATGTCATTGGCATATAAGACCCTTCAAAATAAGATCCATCTGTTTAACCAACATATCTCCATTTTAGCCACCTTCAATATGTTTATGCTCTTCCATATTTCATTCATCAGTGTCTTGCTCTCTTTCTAATATAGGTCTCTTTCATGACCCTGCAACTTTATGTATAGTTTTCTGTCTTGTATATCTTTCCATACCTAACTTACTGGTCTGTCTGCCTCTCCTTCTTAAATCCGTATTTGCTTTTTAATCAAATTTTCTAGACTTTTCTAAGCAGAATGGTTGTTTATCCTCATTGAATGTAAAGCACTGTGTCTATTCATCTGCAGTGTCTGTTATTGTGATGTAATACACACATTTCTGTTGTTTTTCCCACTAAAGTAGAGCACCCATCTTGAAAGAAAGATAATTTCTAACTCACCTTTTTTTCTCCTTTTACCAAATAAATATTTAGCACTCCAATATCCATTTTGTTTAAAAAATTATTTCCAAAATAAAGAAATATGCAGTAATATTCAGCTTGAAGAGAAAGTGACTAAGTGATATATTCATGGTCTATGGAATTTATTTCCCAAAGGTTAACATTCTCATTTCTGTCTTCTGTCCTTCCTTTGTTTTGAATTGTCTTTATGACATAAACATTGTCTGTGCAACCATGCCTCTGTGGCTTTAGGGATGTTCTCTGGTTGTTTCATTTTGAATGTACTGTTTTCAACGAGACTGTAAATTCCTCAAGGGCATGATTTGTTCAGTTCTATTCTGTGCTTCTTACGTTGTGTCTAGCATAGTGAGAAACAAAACATTCATTCAGTCAAGTATCTGTGAGGGTGTCTGCCATGTACCAGGCATGGATAGTTGTTGGGGATGCTGTTGCTATAAACCTAGAGATCCAGAAAAATTACAGTCAGACTAGCTAAACAGTAAAACATAGCTTACACCTTAATTCAATGAAAGGTCTGCCAAAATGTGATAAATTCTATATGTTCATATCAAGGGTAAAATTCATGATTCCTTAAATTTCAAATAAACTCAATTTAAATATTAATAATTTTCCCCTTCTCATCAATCCTGTCTCTGTATATTTTGCCTAGGCCTTTTGTTTCCTATTTGGTGTCTATGTCTTTCCCAGGTCTGCATATTTTTTTGTTTCACATTGTACAATTCTCTATTTTGAGTGCATATAAAAAGTGTCAGACATTCTAGTGATCGCGCTATGATCACTTTTTCCACAAACTCTTCTGCCTAAAAGTAGCTATCCTGCCATTTTAAAACAAAAGTGAGGGGCGCCTGGGTGGCTCAGTTGGTTAAGCAATTGCCTTCGGCTCAGGTCATGATCCTGGAGTCCCAGGATCAAGTCCTGCATCAGGCTCCCTGCTCAGCAGGGAGTCTGCTTCTCCCTCTGACCCTCCACCCTCTCATGCTGTCTCTCTGTCATTCTCTCTCTCTCAATAAATAAATAAAAATCTTAAAAAAAAATAAAAATAAAATAAAAATAAATAAATAAAACAAAAGTGAGTTTGCACTATGGAGGAGCTTAGTAAGGGAGTCCCTCACTCCACCATCTTTACTTTTCCCATCATTTTATGTGATCAGAATTAGTGGAAAGGGTAATAAGCCATCATAGATCATCCAGGTGCTTTGTGATAATAGCACATCCTGTCAGCAAACATAGGATAGAAGGCTTTCTACATTACAAGGGAATTTTGAGGAATTTCATAGATTTAGTGTAAAAATACAAAACACAAAAAACACAAAAAAGTCATTTCATTTTAACAATTCTTTGAAATTCCCTTTCAAATAAGTAGTTTCTCCTGCAAATTTTGAATTTCCTGTGCTGATTTTACTAGTTTTCAATTTGTTCATCCTTGCATAAAGATAACACATTTCAGGTTTTTCCTTGGCTGTTCAGCTAAAATGTCCATTGTTTATTAGGTTATTATTTCCTTAGTCATTTGTGCTTTGTTCATTGCATAGACCCCTTTATTCCCATTAAATTTCAAATCCTCAGGGCTTTAAAATTATGTATGCCAAAAATAAAAGAGTTGCTTCTTGTTTATTTTCTCTCCCAACTCACATATAATTGTTATTGATAAATTTTAATAATATCTTCATTTTCCATTTAAGAACTCTCAAGAACTATAGCCCTTAGAATATAGCAGGATCAAGAATCACATTATAATCAACTTTGTTTTTCTAAGGATACATTATTTAAAATGAAGATATCATAGAAGTACACTTATTAGTATGGAAATGTATAAACAAAGATAATCCTTTAACTTAATATGAAATTATATTTTAAATAGTAAATGAGGTATAAAAGACCCACAGATTCTAAACTACTTTGAAACACTTTGATGAGTGATAACTGCAGTTTTGGCCCTAAGTAAAAGCAACATTTATCTATTTTTTAAACTGCTACCTAAAACATAGTACAATAAAGCACAGTAATACTCTGTTAGCAATGTTTATCAGATATTACCATCATTATTATTGTTATTATTATTGCCTGCTTTGTGCCAGGAACTGAGACAGACACTGGGCTGGCAAAGGTAAAGGAGAACATTGCTATGGACTTAATATTTGTGTCCCCCCAAAATAATTTATATGTTGAATCCTGACCTCCAACGTGACAATATTAGGAGGTAGAGATTTTGGGAGATGATTAGTTGGTAAGGGAGGAGCCTTCAGGAATGGGATTAGTGATCATATAAAACAGATCCAAGAGAGACC
Source organism: Neomonachus schauinslandi (assembly GCF_002201575.2). Taxonomy (NCBI): domain Eukaryota; kingdom Metazoa; phylum Chordata; class Mammalia; order Carnivora; family Phocidae; genus Neomonachus; species Neomonachus schauinslandi. The sequence goes on from NC_058406.1 coordinate 162,392,648, forward strand.
CCTCCCCTTCCCACCACGTGAGGTTACAGTTTGAAGGCCACAGTGAGGAAGTTGTACCAACCAGTCATCATCTAGGACCTCACAGTCTCCACAACGGTGAAATAAATGTTTGTTGTTTTAAGCCATTCAGTTTATGCTATTTTTGTTACACCTGCCAGAGCGGACCAAGACAAACATTTAACTAAGAATAACCTTAACATGTTCTAAAGTATAGAAAAGCAGTAACTGTACTTAAGAATATTTAGAATTTATAATTGGAAGAAGTCCACAGTAATCACCAAAAAAGCAAACGGAAGCCTAGGAAATGTTAAGCAAGATAAGCAAGGTCATACACCCAGGAAACGGAAGAGTGGCAATAGAATGTTCTCACTGATGACTATCGAGATACCTTCCCCCCATTATATGACAATTATTTATTTGCTAACTATTTGCATATTTTCCTAATAAATTTATGAGGTAGGCAAAATGTGTGGAATGTATTTCTGAGCAATTGTTGGAAGGGCACTATTGAAATGCAAAATTTCTAATTGTTCGGGTAGTTTTGAATTTTAAATGATATACATAAATGCATCACTATCATCTGCATCACATAACATGTAAATGACATCTTCTCATTAAAATATATTCATTGTCAGAGCTCAGTAAAATGAATTTGTTTATTAAAATTATATAAAAAATTTCAAACTATTATTTTTAGGAAAAAAAGACCATCAAGAAACATGAGTGTATGATAAATATCCATATCTAAACCATCTGTCTATCTTCTTCACCATATGTCACTCTATTAATTGCTAATATCACCCTTATTATGCATCATCTCATCTGTAACATTATTCCATAAAACTAAGAAGGCATCAATAACAGCTACAGACAAACACCTGCTATATGTGTTTCTGGTTGATAAATTTCAGCAGGTTCTGGTTTGCTCTTGGGCAAAATTTTCTAATTGCTTTTGCATAACAGGAAGTCTTCCACCAGGCAACTTTTTCTGGTTACAATCAGCACATTACTATCTTTTTAAACTCTTTGTTACAATGAACTAAGTCTCCCCATAATATTTGTTCAAAATGTTTATTTAGCAACTATCATATGCACAAAAATATAGGCATAATGGTCACTGGACTAAACCCTGTGAAGAAGAGTAAAAAGTAAAATATGAGTAGGAACCTGACACATATGTGAGAGAAGTTTGAAAACTTTAAGACCCCCAAAGCCCTTAATAAATATTCGTTAATGAGGGTCATGGCCCTTAGCTTTGGCCAGAGCAATTATCTATCAAATAAACTGTGATACCTATTTTTCCTTTGTATGTGAAGAAAGGAATTGAACTGAGGTTCAGCGATCCTTCCATTTAAAATCAAAGGTGGCACTGGGCTGGCAATCTATCTATCTATTATAGATAAACCATATTGGTAACTGTTCTCTTCTTGGCAATATTCAAAAGAGATCCAATGAAAATTCCAGCACTATAGAAGTATTGATTATTTTGTTCTTTCTAAGGTGATTTTGGTTGAAGAAATAAATCTATTGACCATAAAATGGTGAGGAATCACTGCCAAAGAGAATATAATTAAGTACTAAATTGTGTGGTAATTGTGTGATAGTAAATGTGAAGTGGCATTAAAGAAGTAGGGATAAAGGATAATTAAAATAGGAGAGAAGTTTTGGAGGCGGTGAAAGATGAGTAAGACTTTGAAAGGTGGGTGGGCAGAATATGGTTAATAGGTATGCTTTCATTCAGGACAAGTCACATGTATATGAAAATTAGGACAGTGATTCTGTTCAGTATTGAGATGCTGGGACAAACTTCTGGTGAGAATTAAAGAAATACCTGGATGGAGACAAATCATGGGTGATTTTGGAAATCAAATGAGTTAACTATTAGCGGCAGCTCCCCAAGCACTACCAATTCTATCCATTAAGTGTTTGTGTTTCAGCTCATATTCTTGATGCTTTTATATGGATTACCTCATTGCATCCTCATACAAATTCTTAACTCCCTATGGAGTAGGTCCTAATGTATTAGAACTCTCTTTTACAGATAAGAAATCTGATAATTATGAAGAGAGTTTATTACTTACATAGAAGATCAAAGATTTGAACTGACATACTCTGATACCTGAGTTCACATTCTTGATTGTCTCATTTTACTGGCTCACAGTGTGAAGTTGAGAAATAAAATGGGGCCTTTGAACATTATTGAGACATAACAAATGTGAGATTTTGATGGGATTAGCCTGCCAGCAATACGTATGATAAATTATAGTCCAAACAAAAACATATGAATCAGTTGTAGTATATATACTATAGAATGGTGAGGACAGGAATGAAGGATTTAGGGTGCTTTCAAAAAAATTAAGGGAGGAGTTATATAACATAACCCTTCCTAACTTACCTCACTTTATATTCTTTCATATATATACCTAACCAAACTGGAATGCCCATCCTCCCCCACCTTGTTCCCCAGATATGCCAATTCACTTTGCGATTTCACTCGTGACATATCCTCTATATGTGGAATGCTTTCCAACTTCCTATGTTTGAAATCCAAAACAATTCCCAAGTTCTGCTCCTCCATCTCAAGTTCTGACCATCTCCAAACATGGAAATAATCTTCCTCATCTGAATTTTGCAGAGAATTATTCCTCTCTTGTAAACAAAATAGTCTACTATATATTACCTAGTTTTGTGTTTATGCCTTTTAAGTAATACAAAATAATTAAAACCATTACATGCTGTGTATCCGACATAGTATTTTTTTTAAGATTTTATTTATTTATTTGACAGAGAGAGACACAGTGAGAGAGGGAACACAAGCAGGGGGGAGTGGGAGAGGGAGAAGCAGGCTTTCCAGGGAGCAGAGAGCCTGATGTGGGGCTCGATCCCAGGACCCCGGGATCATGACCTGAGCCGAAGGCAGACACTTAATGACTGAGCCACCCAGGCGCCCCTATCCGACATAGTATTAATTTGGCATCCCTACCAATGTTCATTAATGTTTGTGGAATCCAAAATAAATAATTACATTAATAATTGCATAAAAAATAAGCGAATAATTAATTCAATAATGGAATTAAAAGGTGACCCCCTGATTTTTACCTGTTTCCAGTATTTTCTTTCGTCTTCTTTTCTAATCCTCTCTTAGTCACCCCTTATATTACTCTCATGAGTGGTTCATGCTCTTGTGCCTTGACAGATAAAAACTGGTTATTTGGGCCATCCAAATAAATATTGACTGAAAATTTGTCAAAAATTTTGTCTAATCTATAAATATTAGCTCTTTTAAATACTTCCCAGTCAACAAATTATCAATTCTTCAATGAATGATGTTTCTTCGAACATCTAAAATAAACATTCTACATATTATTCAAGGGCATAATCTGCTTCTTTGCATAAACTTCAGCTTTTTGATATTTATTGCATTTCCAAGAAAAGAATAATTGTATCCATAAGTGTAAATTGGCAAATATCTCATATACATATCCCATTTAGGGAATAAAAATCTTTGTCTGGGTTTGTGTAAAATCCATTAATATTAATTTCTAAATTGCTCTTTTTATTTTAATTCACAATTTGTTATTTGTGTGAACTTTCAGTCCCTTTAAAATCAGCATTTCTTGATTGCTCAACCATGCAATACATAGACAGCAGCTATATTAATAAACTCTCAAAGGTGCAGTGCACTGATACTGTTATTTATGCTGCTGTCTGGGAAAAAGCTTATTTATTCTGTCCAAGCACCCATGAGACATGAAAACTATTCTTTGTTCAGACTCACTGTGGATAGTCATTTTAAAACTTCAATTACTATTTCAGCATGTTCCTTCCATTACTGTTTCCAGCACCACAGCCAGTAATTTCTAATAGCTAAATGTACTTTATAAACCATACCCACATATGCCTGCATACAAAGAACGAATAAAGCTATGTATAAATGATTAGTGTCTGCAGAAACGATGTAAAATTTAGATGAAATAATATCAATATATGAATCTTGAACATGCATATTTTATGCCTCCCAGCTAATATATATATGTTGATATATATCATCATATGTCTTGGAATCAAAGAAAAGTAATCATACATTAATTTTCAACAAATATTTCTTGAGACTGAAGCTAGTAGAGAGCTGCCCCTTGTGCTATTGGGTTTGTAAAACATAACAAAATAATGTAACATTATTTCTGCCTTTGAACAATTTACAATTGTAATAAAAATGATTCATTCTTTTTATTGAAATGAGAGTCTTGAATGAAAAAAGATGGTTTATAGTCTCAATCTTACTTTATGTAGACCTTAAATTCCATGATCTGGCTATAACTTTTCTTCCTGTGTGAGGTTTTGTTTCTGCATTAACATTAATCTTTTTTTCTTAAATCTACTCTCTATTTTTTCCAGTCTTTTTTGCCATCAAAAAGTGCACACATCTAATTTATGAAAAATTGAAGCAGGATACTTGGATCACACCACTTGAAACCACGATTTTCACTACGTTGTCCTTTATAACTATAATTTGTCTTGAGTGGAGGACACCGTAAAAAATCAACTTTATGCAGTTTACTGTTCTATTCATTGCCGGAACATTGATGAAAGTTACTCCCACAATACCTATCATTCAGTGTCTACTTTTTAAAAACAACGCAAGCCATTTCAGACCTCAAAGCCTGGAAAAAGTTTGTTTTTTTTCTGTGTCATTGTTATAATTGTATTTCATAGACAACTGTTTGTGTGTAAACTGGTCAGGTTTCCCTGTTTGTTTGGCAGCTGTCATATTTAAGTCTAACATTCTTTAAAGTTGTCTACTAACTTGTATATGAACTTTTGTTTAGGAACATGGAAATATTTTGCCTTATTTTATTATTATCCCCATTTCACTATTTCTTTTTAAAGTTATTGCATTACATGTCATTTTCAAAGCCTTTGAAAACAAGATAGGTCATGAGTACACATCTACCTGTAACAGAAAAGCTTTACTTGAACCTGAGAAACATCTAGATTCTCTCTTCTTCTTACTCTGAGTTGCCTTTGCCAAGTGAGTGGAAGGTACCTGTTGCTTCCATTTTATCATTTTCTGTTTGCTCATTAATGTTCTGAAATCTGGATTTTCTCCCCTTTCGATGAAGTCTTAAGGACTTAAGCCTTGACTTAAGGACAAATACATTTTCCAAGTATTTGAACTTGGGAAAGTGACTATTTCTCTTTACATCTTACTTTTTCATTTCTAAAATTGAGATAATAGTGCCTCAATCAGTTTGTTTTCAGGATTAAATAAGACAGTGGTTAGCACTATGCCTGCCACAGAGGAAATGTCTGTAAGTGTTACCAATGATGACAATGTTGTAGTAAATGGATAATCTTCCATAAAACTCCATTTTTCAGTTTCTTCATACTTATTAACAGCCTAAGATTTTTCTAATCTCATGGATTCATCTTTGAGCATCATCTTTGATTCTTTCTTGTCACTTCCTTTTTCCATATCCAGTTGTCAGATACTTTCTCTTTGTCCCTTTATAGTAGCTCTCAAATCTGCCCCTTCTCTATTCCCCTGATAACACCCTTATTACACCTGAGGGTAATCTATAGAGTGTGTTGACTCACTGAAAATGTTCCCTGAGGGTGAAGAAGGGATAATGACATTTTGAGTACTAAGACACTGAAATATGCAGAGATGCCATTATTAAAATAACAATAACAGGGGCACCAGGGTGGCTCAGTTGGTTGGGCCTTCGGCTGCCTTCGGCTCACGTCATGATCCTGGAGTTCTGGGATGGAGTCTCATATTGGGCTCCCTGCTCAGCAGGGAGTCTGCTTCTCCCTCTGCCTTTCACCCTGCTTATGCTCTCTCTCTCTCTCTCAAATAAATAAATGAAATAAAACAAAATAACAACAACAACAAAGAAGCAATTAAGAGTGCCGGTAAGCCAAGATGAGGCATTTTCAAACATAGCTTAATAAAGTTTAGAGAACAGTGGTTTTATTTAATTTATATGGAAATATTTAATTTGTAGAAAGGTGATGAGACTAAATCTTATCTGTAATTACTGATAATAAGGGAAGCCAGAGAGTCACCAGTACTTTGTATTACATATTTATATAATTATTACATTGGGAACTCTTTGGGAACCTAATACAGCAGTTCACATATCAGAGATTTTTAACAATATTGCTAAGGACATAGGTTAAGTATTTCCTTAAAGACTGCATTACAGCTCAAATATTTAATTGAAATTTATGCTCAATGGAACAAAGTTCACACTATTAAAATGTCAAGAGAGCATTTTGATTTTAAAGGTTTTTCTTTACCTTTACATACAGGCCTGTGATCACTCCAAGCAGCAAATACTTCAGCTATCCGTTGACAGGTGATACTCTTAGCACCTTGCAGGACATAATCTTCATCACAAGAGAATTGCACAGTTGATCCAAGGCTAAAATTGAACAGAGGATTAAAAAAACAGGATTAGAAAAATATAACATAACAATTAGTCTCCACTTCTGGTAATATCCAATAGGTTAAAAGGTTCCATAGTGACAAAAAGTATCTTTCTAAAACATATGAATCTATTGTAAGTCAATGGCATGCAGATGTTGGTAGATGCTACAGAAAGCTGTCATCAAATTTAATTATCTTGTTATTAGTTGTAGAAGCCAAGGTTAAGTAATTGACTAAATCTCCAATCCTAAGTAGGTGGTAAACATGAAGCAAAAAGTAGTCTTCCTGACTTGAGTCTCAGCACTTATATTCATTGCAGTACTTTTCCAGCAGGTATTTTTATGTGCATTTATTTGGATGAATATTTGCACATCAATCAATCAATCAATATTTAGGGCTGCAAAATTATGTTGATTGTCTTTCATATAAAATTCACCCATCATTTATTACTTAACCTACCGTAATTCTGCTTCCTTTTCTGCTGAAAGTGAAGTTACTTAAAATGATCATTTCTTAGAACCCTAATTTCTAAGGGTAATGGATGTCTGCTGAAACAAAAACAGAAACAAAACAAAACAGAAACATGACCATGCATTTTCTTTCTTAAAATCCTTGAAGCGCAACTCACCAGAAAAAATAAATAAATCCAATTTCCTTTATATAGCATGAAAAGCATTCCAGCAATAAGTCTGGCCAACTTCTCCACCTCATCCCTAACCCAGTGCCACATGTGAACAGTATAGCAGCTGACAGTTTCTGTACATGCCATGCTGCTTTCTGTCTGCACTGTTCTCCCCGTCCCCTCTGCCTAAGGGTACCACCTGCACCCTCTCACCCAGCCTTTGTCTGAACAGCTCCTGTTTAGGAAGCTGAGCTTGTCATGGAGACAGATTACATGGTCACATTTGTATTGTAAGAACGTATACCTGGAACAGTATAGAGTGCAGTTTAACATGCAGATTTATTAGATAATAGGGGTGGGTAAGAAAATAATTCCAATAGTGTAGGCCAATGATCGGTAAACTATGTCCTGCAGGACAAATCAGGGCCACGGCCTGTTTTTGTACAGCTCAACATGTTAAAAAGGTGTTTATACTTCCAAAAATTTGAAAAACAATATTTTATAAAATGTAAAAATTGTTCTCAATTCAGATTTCAATGCGTATAAATAAAGTTTTATCAGAACACAGGTATACTTTCATTTATATATTATCTATTGCTGTTTTCATGCTACAATGTCAGAGTTGAGTAGTTGCAATGGAGATTTTTGGTTTACAAACTATGCAATACTTATTATCTAACTCTTTATAGAAAAAGCTGGCCAACCTCTTACCTAGGCTAAAGACGACCAAAAAACCTGAACTAGGCATGACAAAGAACAGAAAGGCTTAGTGTAGGAAAAAGTCTGTAGGTATTAGAATCTACTCTCCTCTGGAGGCATTTTATTTTTTTCCCTCACTGCTTCCTTTTAAAAAGGTGGGAATGTGAACAGATACAATCACTGTGGAAAATAGTATAGAGGTTCCTCAAGAAATTCAAAATAGAATTACCATATGATCCAGTGATTCTACTGAGTATTTACCCAAAGAAAACAAAACACTCACTCAAAAAGATATATGCAGCATAATTTACAGTAGCCAAGATATGGAAGCAACCTGAGTGCCCATCTGTAAACAAATAGATAAGGAAGATGTGGTATATATACAATGGAATATTACACAGCCATAAAAAGATGAGACTGTGCCATTTGCAACAACATGGATGGACCTAGAGGGTATTACGCTAAGTGAAATAAGTCAGGTAGAGAAAGACAAATACCATGATTTCACTCATATGTGGAATACAAAAAAATGAATAAACGAACAGCAGAATGAGAACTAAAAATACAAAGAACTGATGGATGCCAGAGAGCAGGTGAGTGGGAGGATGGGCAAAATAGGTGAAGGGGAGAGGAGGAGAGAAGATGGCAGAAGAGTAGGGGACCCTCATTTCATCTGGTCCCTTGAATTTAGCTTGATATCTACCAAATCATTCTGAACACCTGTGAATTCAACCTGAGATCTAAGAAAAGAATTTCTGCAATTCTACAAGTAGAAAATGAACCACTTTTTGCAAGGTAGGAGGAGTGGAGAAGTGAATTTGAGGGGATTTATGGGAAGATAAACTTCAGGGGGAGGGAGCCTTCGGAAGCTGGCTATTAGAAAGTGATATAGCAGTGGAGCACAAAATCAGAACTTTTAGAAGTCTGTTCCTGTGAGGGATATCCCTGCCTGAAATGTGCTCAGGTGGCAAAGAAAGGCAGAACATTAGGTGGGACAGTGTGGTCTCAGGATCCCTGGGGTCATAGAAAGAACATGGGTGCCTGAGTGTGGCAGAGTTCCCAGGCACTGGAGCAGGGAAGCCAGCTGCAATCAGTGAGGCCAGGAGTGGGGTCTCAGTGTGGTATTGCCATAAACCACAAACAGTAGCTCTATCCGGGGACCACTCTCCAAGCAGGGTCCCAACAAGCAGCAAAACCCCTGCATGACCCTCCTCCTTCTCCTGGGAGGAGTGGTACAGGTGCCCCCATGATTAGGCAACTGCTCCCGGAGCAGGGGCCCAGAAAGCAACAGACTTCGGTGAGACCACCCCCCACACACACTCCCCTGGGTGTGTGTGGGGGGTGGTGCAGGTGTGCATTGCAGGAATCTGCAGAGTTTGGCCACACAAAGATGCTTGACTGCTTTTCCCTGATGGTGCATTGAAGAGTGGGGGCCTAGATCATTCAGCTCAGGGGCCAGAGATCTGGGCACTGCAATTTTTTTTTTATTTTTATTTTTCATCTTCTAAAGTGGTACAAAAAGCCCTCACGGAACAAACGCCACATAAAGCAACCCTAAGCAGCTTACATTGAGCCTGGACCCCTGGCAAGGGGTGGTGTAACTCCACCCCAGCAAAGACACCTGAGAATCAGTGTAACAGGCCCCTCCCACAGAAGACAAGCAGGAACATCAATCACATACCAAGTTTATGGATCACTCAGAACTGAAAAACTCCTGTGCTAGGGGAAAAGAGTATATAGAAATCGAGGTTTTTTTCTCATGATCTTTAGTCTTAAAAATCTTTTTCCTTTTCCTTTTTTTTTTCTTCTCAACTAGTTTCTCATTTTATCAAATCTATGTTTTTAAGTCTATTTTTTAATTTTCATTTTTACATTATATTTTATAGATATAAAATGTTCATCTACTGTTCTTCTATTCTTCTCTGGACGAAATGACTAGAAGGAGAAATTCATAGCAAAAGAAAGAACCAGAGGTAATACTCTCTGCCATAGATCTAATTGATCTGGATATAAGTAAAATACCAGAAATTGAATTCAGAATAATGATTATAAAGTTACTAAGTGGGCTTGAGAAAAGCATAAAAGACACTAGAGAATCTCTTAGTGCAGAAATAAAATCTAATCAGGCCAAAATTAAAAGTGCTTTAACTGAGATGTAGTCTAAAATGGATGCTCTAGTAGCTAGGGTAAATGAAGCAGAGGAAAGAGTCAGTGACATAGAAGACAAAATGATGGAAAGGAAGCAAGCTGAGCAAAAGAGAGAAAAACAACTAATGGACCATGAGGGGAGGCTTCAAGAAATCAGCAACACCATAAAGCAAAACAATATTAGAATTACTGGGGTCCCAGAGGAAGAAGAAAGAGAGAGAGAGAGAGACATAAGGTATATTTAAGCAAATCATAGAGGAGAACTTCCCTAATCTGAGGATGGAAACAGACACTCAAGTCCAGGAGGTACAGAGAACCCCCCTAAAAATTAATAAAAATAGATCAACACCCTGACACATAATGAAGCTTGAAAATTTCGGAGATAAAGAGAAAACCCTAAAAGCAGCTTGAGACAAGAGGTCCTTAATTAAGTACAAGGGTAGGAACACTGGACTGGCAGCAGACCTATCCACAGAGACTTGCCAGGCCAGAAAGGACTGGTATGATATATTTATGGTACTAAACAAGAAAAACATGCAGCCAAGAATACTTTATCCAGCAAGGCTGTCATTCAGAATGGAAGGAGAGATAAAGAGCTCCCAGGACAAACAGAAACTAAAAGAATTTGTGATCACTTAACCAACCAAGCAAGAAATATTAAAGGGGATCCTGTAAGTGAAGGGAGAGCCCAAAAGTAACATAGACCAGAAAGAAACAGACTATGGAGAAACAGGGATGTTACAGGTAATGCAAAGGCACTAAATTCATATATTTCAATAGTTGCTCTGAATGTAAATGGGCTAAATGCTCCAATCAAAAGATGCAGGGTATCAGATTGGATAAAAAAGCAAGACCCATCCATATGCTGTCTACAAGAGATTCATTTTAGACCCAAAGACACCTCCAGATTAAAGGTGAGAGGGTGGAGAACTATTTATCATGCTAATGGACATCAACAGAAAGCTGGGGTGGCAATCTTTATAGCAAACAAATTATATTTTATTTTTTTTAAAGATTTTATTTATTCATTTGAGACACAGAGATACAGAGAGAGAGAGAGAGAGAGAGAGAGAAAGCATGAGCAGGGAGAGAGGCAGAGGGAGAGGGAGAAGCAGGCTCCTCACTGAGCCAGGAGTCCGATGTGGGGCTCGATCCCAGGATCCTGGGATCATGACCTGAGCCAAAGGCAGACGCTTAACCATCTGAGCCACCCAGGCGCCCCAGACAAATTATATTTTAAACCAAAGGCTGTAGTAAGGGATGAAGAGGGACACTGTATCATACTTAAAAGAGTCTATCCAACAAGAAGATTTAACAATTATAAATGTTTCTCATCCTAAATTGGGAGCAGCCAATTATATAAACCAATTAATAACAAAATTAAAAAAACACATTGATAATAATACAATAATAGTAGGGAACTTCAACACCCTACTCACAGCAATGGACAGATCATCTAAGCAGATCAATTAGGAAACAAGGGCTTTGAATGACACACTGGACCAGATGGACTTCACAGATAGATACAGAGCATTCTATCCTAAAGCAACAGAATACACATTATTCACAAGTGCACATAGAACATTCTCCAGAATAGTTCACATACTGGGTCACAAATCAGGTCTCAACTGATATCAGAAGATTGGGATCATTCCCTGCATATTTTCAGGCCACAATGCTTTGAAACTGGAACTCAATCACAAGAGGAAATTTGGAAGTAACTCAAACACTTCGAGGTTAAAGGGTATCCTACTAAAGGATGAATGAGTCAACCAGGAAATTAAAGAAGATTTAAAAAAAAAAACTCATGGAAACAAATGAAAATGAAAACACAATTGTTCAAAACCTTTGGAATGCAGCAAAGGTGGTCCTAAGAGGGAAGTACATTGCAATACAAGCCTTTCTCAAAAAATTAGAAAAGTCTCAAATACACAAGCTAACTTTACACCTAAAGGAGCTGGAGAAAGAACAGGAAATAAAGCTTAAACCAAGCAGGAGAAGAGAAATAATAAAGGTTAGAGCAGAAACTAATGAAATAGAAATCAAAAGAATAGTAGAACAGATCAATGAAACTAGAAGCTGGTTCTTTGAAAGAATTAACAAGATTGATAAACCCCTAGCCAGACTTATCAAAAAGAAAAGAGAAAGGACCCAAATTAATAAAATCATGAATGAAAGAGGAGAGATCACAACCAACACCAAGGAAATACAATCACTTTTAAGAACATATTATGAGCAACTATATGCCAATAAATTAGGCAATCTGGAAGAAATGGATGCATTCCTAGAAACTTACAAACTACCAAAACTGAAACAGGAAGAAATAGAAAACTTGAACAGACCCATAACCAGGAAGGAAATTGAAGCAGTAATCAAAAATCTCCCAACAAAGAGTCCAGGGTCAGATGTCTTCCCAGGGGAATTCTACCAAACATTTAAAGAAGAACTAATACCTAGTCTTCTGAATCTGTTTCAAAAAATAGAAATGGCAGGAAAACTTCCAAACTCATTCTATGAGGCCAGAATTACCTTGATCCCAAAACCAAAGACCCCACCAAAAAGGAGAATTACAGACCAATATTCCTGATGAACATGGATGCCAAAATTCTCACCAAGATATTAGCCAATAGGATCAAACATTAAAAGGATTATTTACCAGGACCAAGTGGGATTTATTCCTGGGCTGCAAGGGTGGTTCAACATTCGCAAATCAATCAACGTGATACATCACATTAATAAAAGAAAGGAAAAGAATCATATGATCCTCTCAATTGATGTAGAAAAAGCATTTGACAAAACACAGCATCCTTTCTTGATTAAAATTCTCCACATTGTAGGGATAGAGGGAACATACCTCAATATCATAAAAGCCATATATGAAAAAAACACAGCAAATATCATTCTCAATGGGGAAAAACTGAGCTCTTTTCCCCTAAGGTCAGGAACATGACAGGGATGACCATTCTCACCACTGTTGTTCAACATAGTACTAGAAGTCCTAGCATCAGCAATCAGACAACAAAAAGAAATAAAAGTCATTCAAATTGGCAAAGAAGAAGTCAAACTCTCACTCTTCACAGGTGACATGATACTTCGTGTGGAAAACCCAAAAGACTCCTACCAAAATTGCTAGAACTCATACAGGATATTGATATAAAATCAATGGAATTGATGGCATCAATCAATCAATGGAAATCAGTGGCATTTCTATATACTAACAATGAGACAGAAGAAAGAGAAATTAAGGAATCGATCCAATTTACAATTGCACCAAAAATCATAAGATACCTAGGAATTAACCGAACCACAGAGATAAAGGATGATCTGTACTCTAAAAAGTACAGAACACTTATGAAAGAAATTGAGGAAGACACAAAGAAATGGAAAAATGTTCCATGCTCATGGATTGGAAAAGTAAATATTGTTGAAATGTCTATGCTACACAGAGCAATTTACCACATTCAATGCAATACCTATCAAAATACCATTGACATTTTTCACAGAGCTGGAACAAATAATCCTAAAATTTGTATGGAACCAGAAAAGATCCTGAAAAGCCAAAGCAATCTTGAAAAAGAAAACTACAGCTGGTGGCACCAGAATGCTGGATTTCAAGTTATATTACAAAGCTGTAATCATCAAGACAGTATGGTACTGGCACAAAAACAGACACATACATCAATGGAACAGAATAGAGAGCCCAGAAATGGACCCTCAACGCTATGGTCAACTAATCTTCAACAAAGCAGGAAAGAATATCCAATGGAAAAAATGACAGCCTCTTCAGTAAATGGTGTTGGGAAAATTGGACAGCCACGTGTAGAAAAATGAAACTGGATCATTTTCTTACACCAGACTCAAAGAAAAACTCAAAATGGATGAAAGACCTAAATGTGAGACAAGAGTCCATCAAAATCCTAGGGGAAAACACAGGGAGCAACCTCTTAGACCTTGGCTGCAGCAACTTCTTTCTAGACATGTCTCCAAATGCAAGGGAAATAAAAGCAAAAATGAACTATTGGGACTTCATCAAGATAAAAAGCTAATGATGTGATGTATGGTGATTAACATAATAAAATAAAATTAAAAAAAAAAGGTAAAACTTCTTCACAGCAAAGGAAACAGTCAACAAAACTAAAAGGCAACCTATGGAATGGGAGAAGATATTTGCAAACGACTATCAGATAAAGGGCTAGTATTCAAGATGTATAAAGAACTTATCCAACTCAACACCCAAAGAACAAATAATCCAGTCAAGACATGGGCAGAAGACATGAGATACTGCCTCACACCAGTCAGAATGGCTAAAATTGACAAGTCAGGAAATGACAAATGTTAGCAAGGATGCGAAGAAAGGGGAACTCTCTTACACTGTTGGTGGGAATGCAAGCTGGTGCAACCACTCTGGAAAACAGTATGGAGATTCCTCAAGAAGTTCAAAATAGAGCTACCCTGTGACCCGGCAATTACACTACTTGGTATTTACCCCAAAGATACAGATGTAGTGAAATGAAGGGGCACCTGCACCCCAGTGTTTATAGCAGCAATGTCCACAATAGCCAAACTGTGGAAGGAGCTGAGATGTCCTTCAACAGATGAATGGATAAAGAAGATGTGGTATATATATACAATGGAATATTACTCAGCCATCAGAAAGGATGAATACCTACCATTTATATCGACATGGATAGAACTGGTGGATATTATGCTGAGCGAAATAAGTCAATCAGAGAAAGACAATTATCATATGCTTTCATTCATACGAGGAACAAAAAAACAGCACGGAGGATCATAGGGGAAGGGAGGGAAAACTGAATGGGAAGTCATCAGAGAGGGAGAAAAACCATGAGAGACTCTTAACTATAGGAAACAAACTAGAGTTGCTGGAGGGAAGATGGGTGGGGGGATGGGGTAACTGGGTGATGGGCATCAAGGAGGGCATGCGATGTGATGAGCACTGGGTGTTATATGCAACTGATAAATTATTGAACTCTACATCTGAAACTAATGATGTCCTATATGTTAGCTAATTGAATTTAAATTTAAAAAAAGGAAAAAAATGGGTGAAGGGAGTGAAAGATATAGGCTTCCAGCTATGCGATGAATAAGTCACAAGAATAAAAGGCACAGCATAAGGAAGATAGTAAGTTATTTGTATTAGTATTGTATGGTGACAGATAGTAGCTACACTAGAGAAGTTGTACCACTATGTTATACACTGAACTAATGTAACACTGTGCATCATCCTATACTCACATTTTTAAAAGTGGCTATCTTTAAATATAAAACACACTCAGAAAAGTGTACAAAACAAAATACACAGCTCAGTGAATTATCATGAATTAAACACCCATACAACCAAGAAATAAAAGATTAGGGTCTTCTTGAACTTCTTAATGACCCCAAGATTTATTTAGACTGCTCTATAGCCTGAGCAGCCTTACAAGTTTAACTAATAGCAAATTATTTGCCCTTTTTTACTTCCTCATCTTAGTCAATAAAAACTCTATCCTTCTGGTTGAAGACCAAAAACCTTGGGAGTCATTCTTGCCCCATCTTTCTCTTTTAGTTTTTACATCCACCTCATTGAGCAAATCCTGTTATGAACACTTTCAAAACCAAGAACCTAATATTTCTCACCCCTACAGTGTTACACCTTGATCCAAGCCACCATAATTTCTCATCTATGTTGTTGCCTATGGTCCTTTTGCTGTGTTGCTGCTTTGCTGTAATCTGCCCTTAAATAGCATCTGTAGCAATCGTTTTAGAAGATTGCTCAAATTATGCCTTTGTTCTGTGTCAAATCTTCTAATGCTTCCCTATTTCACTGAGATAAAGGCAGTGCCCTGACAATGGCCTATGTGATCTGCCTGTGCTAATTTTTAGAACTCATTTCCCACCACTTTCTTCCTCAATCTCTATTATTTGGTTACACTGGCTTCCTTGCTCTGGCTTGAAAATATTAAACATGTGCTGGCCTCAGGGTCTTTACATTTATTCTTATGTTAGTCTGGAAAACGCTTCCATCCATAAGGTCCTCTTTGGCTATTATCTATAAAACAACTCCTCCTAATCCATAAGCTCCTTCCATGTTATTTCCTATACACTATCTGATGCACTGTGTATTTGTCTACTCATTGCATTTCTCATCCTGCTAAAAAAACTCCAGGCACTTACCTATTTTGTTTTTCCAACCTGTCAAACATATCTTATTATGTAGCAATTTATTAAGTATATATATATGTATATATTTTGAGAGGCTGAATAAATATCTTTACTATATATGTATAATAAAGATAAATATATATCTTTAATAATGCAAATAGATTATCTAAAATGCCTTATTCCAGAGATATCTTATCCCTATAATTGGACAAATTATTCTTGGGTAAGATACTCTCTGAAGGTTATTTAAATCGTTTATAACCCACATGCACTCACCTGCTACTATGTGACCCATTTGCTGTGTGTGTTCCAGAAACAGTGAGGAAAGTAATGTGATTAGAACAAAACAAATGAAGGAGACCAGGGTAGAAAGTGTTTGAGCTTGTTTCTTTTGATTATAGCAAACTAATACACAGCGTGGAGACAGGCACTTTGTAATAATAAACATGTAAGTGCCCTGCTACTATACCAAAAACGACCAGTGATGGTCCCTAAAGTTTCTACCCACTCCCTTATGCACTCAAAGATTAACAATACCAGTTAATACAATGGGGAAAGTAGTGTAGAGCTGTGGCCAATAGTTTAAGATAAAGAGTCTCAAAGAAATTTCAAATCCTAACTCTTTCCCAGTTTTATGGCTTTGAGATGGTAAAAATGTCTGAAAGCCTCAGCTTCCTCATCTGTTGGGATCATGTAATGAAGTATCATTTATAAGGCACACAATAACTAACACATATTGAGCACTCAATTATTCCCTTCAATTATGGAAGTAACTGTGAAAGCTGTTAATTTCTTCCCCACCAGCAATGGAAAGAGCCTGGGCATCTGCAAATACCTCCATCTTGGATCACAGCTGCACTTGAACAGACTCTAGAAGATAAAACTAAAAAAGTATAAAACAACACAGAGAGGGAAGAAATCAATGGAATAGGAGGTCTTTTCAGAAGAATCCAGGCTCAATAATATCTAGAAAATGGATATCTTGAATAAATGCACTGTGTTTTCATTTTATGAACTGTTTTAATATTTGAGTCAATCTTAAAAAAATTTACAGCTAAGTTTCATTAAAAATAGTGGGGGGTGGGAAGGATGGGGTGGCTGGGTGATAGACATTGGGGATGGTATGTGCTATGGTGAGTGCTGTGAAGTGTGCAAGACTGTTGAATCACAGATCTGTACCTCTGAAACAAATAATACATTCTATGTTTAAAAAAAAAAAAGAAGAAGATAGCAAGAAGGGAAGAATGAAGGGGGGGAAATCGGAGGGGGAGATGAACCATGAGATACTATGGACTCTGAGAAACAAACTGAGGATTCTAGAGGGGAGGGGAGTGGGGGGATGGGTTAGCCTGGTGATGGGTATTTAAGAGGCACGTTCTGCATGGAGCACTGGGTGTTATTCGCAAACAATGAATCATGGAGCACTACATCAAAAACTAATGATGTAATGTATGGTGATTAACATAATAAAAAATATGTATTTCTATGTTGGTAGGATACTCAATCTGATAGAACATTCCAAAATAAACAATTGAACACATTTTTCATTTCAAAGTATGGAATCGTCAAGCACATGGTATGCAATGACATAGCTTGAAAAACAAGTGTTGATCTTCACTGTGATTATATTGGCCCATGTTGAAGCACTATCATCTTTTTATTTACTTTTTAATAGCTTTATTTATTTAAGAGAGACAGAGCACGAGTTGGGGGAGGGGCAGAGGGAGAGGGAGAAGCACACTCCTCACTGAACAGGGAACCTGTGGGACTCAGTCCCAGGACCCTGGGATCATGACCTGAGCTGAAGGCAGACACTCAGCCGACTGAGCTACCAGGCGTCTGCACTATTATCTTTTTTAAATTATACTTACTATTGCAGAAACACACTATAATATCAAAGCGGTCAGTGAAAAAAAGATGTGAATTTTTCAAAATATGTAATTTTTCCTATTCTAACCCAAGAGAGCTAATATAATTTTATTTATACAAATAAATAAAATATGAATAAATACAGAGTTGTGGAAGGACCAATGATGGTTACTGGGTCAGAAAAGAGAATATAAGAAATAAGGGGACAATGGAATCTTGAGAGCATTGTATTAAGAGTGAATATGTATTTATTTTTTTTTTTAGTTATTGTTTTTTTGGTTAATGTAAAGGTCGAGACAATTTCCTGACAGATGGAGAAATTCCTCACTAAAGCAGATGTATATTTTACAAAATTATCACTGTACAAGTAGAAACTATCCAGGCATGAAGGCTGACATAAAAATTAAAGCATCTGCAAATCATTTCTGAAGAAAAAAAGTTAAAATACTAAACATGCAGAAAATAACTATCATCAAAATGATCTCAATGTTTAATATCTTTGAAAATCAAATAATTCTCTAAATGTATTTAAATTAATAATTTCAAAAATGATTAATTGTACATTAGAAAACCTGAGGTTATTCTTACCAAAGTGAGATTTGGAGTAGAAAATATTACAATATGATTTTTTTCTCTTTTAAAATTACACAAGTGATTTATGATTATCATAGAATATTCCAAGAATAAAGATTAGGAAAAAAGTGAAAATTATTTTAAGCTCTACACTGTTAACATATTTTTAATCTAATTCCAAAATTCCTATTCTTTTCTTATTCATATTCATTCTCTTGTCCTTCCTTACTGCAAAAACAGAGCGACTGCATCTCCTTTTGTAAGGGCTATTTCTCCACCTGGTTTTGGATTCAGTAATGTCTCTCCTTTGTACCACTGGTTATTCTTTCTCTCTTGAATATTCAATCTGTCTTAAGCTTAAGCAAAAGTGATAGCATTAACTCACTTATTATAAAGTTGTAGAAATTATATACATATTCATGCAATTTATCTAAGGTGATGGTAAATTACCTTATTTTCAAAATATATTGTTTCTGATTCTAAAATATATTGATAATTTTTTTTCAGATATCTTAAAAAATTTTTAACTTAAAAGCTTTCCTTCAAATGAGAAAAGAACACCATGGTCTTTTTATATGTATTGCTCATTTATTTCATTGTCCTTACAACATGAATGCCATTCCTTTCCAGAGATAGTATCAGCAGAATCAATTCTATGCCAAATGTCAGAAAAATTCAATTCAGCATTCAGACACTTTTATATTTTAGTCTCCTGCTCTACTACCTTCTTTGCTCTATGGGTTATAAGTTTGGATACTGTCCCTGGGTACCTTGGCTTGTGCAATGGTGCAATGTTAAAAGTCACTCACTGATGCAGGATCTAGTTACAATGTAGCTATAAAGTGCTGCCTTGTCTTTGCCCCCTGCTCAAAATAAAGCTGTTACCTTTCTAGCCCTGTCCGCCATGGTGCTTAGCAGCCAGGGATGCATGGTCTCAGACATGTTTACCAAGTAAAACACTGACTCGAGGGGCGCCTGGGTGGCTCAGTCATTAAGCGTCTGCCTTCGGCTCAGGTCATGATCCCAGGGTCCTGGGATCGAGCCCTGCATCGGGCTCCCTGCTCAGCGGGGAGTCTACTTCTCCCTCTCCCACTCCCCCTGCTTGTGTTCCCTCTCTCGCTGTGTCTCTCTCTGTCAAATAAATAAATAAAATCTTTAAAAAAAAAAAAGTCACTCACTACCTCAATCAATATGGAAACCAAATACTACATTCTCAACCTCCTCAAACTAGGACTTCTGTGTACATTTAAAGCAAACCAGAAGGTGATGCTGCTACCCGCCACACCTTCCAACACTTCATTTCACTTCAGCCTAAATTCTATCACTAGAAGTAAATCCTTCTATGGTTTTATTTCGTATATGCATATACTTCTATGAAACACAATAGAATAGAGCAATTCCAAAAAGGACAATATCCTGGGAAAAGGAACAATCCCAAAGAAATAGTTTGTTCAGAAAGATACACAAGACCACTAGATGAGCACATTACTGTGGATTTTCATATAAGAACATAACAGCTCTTCAAAACAAAAAACAAAAAAACAAAAACAGCCCTTCATTAGTTAAATAGCTACCTAAGCTAAAAGAAAAGCCATTAAAATGAGTTAGAATTCTACACCTTCAGGGAAAAGGATAATGATTATTATCATGGAACCCTTTTCTTTAACTTCCAAAATTAAATGTGATCACCTTATCAGAACTCTTAAAAATTTCCTCCTCGAAAGGAAATTTTGTACCTAAAAAGATTTCAAAGTTTTAAAATTCAGTACAATTATGAAAAAAATAACAACTAAAAATCTTATTTTTATCTTGATATTTATTTCTTTTCTATTTTTTCCCGACGTATAGGAGATAAATCCTTGCCAGTTTGCTTTTTTGTTTCTTTTTTTTCTTTCTCTTTTTTTTTTTACATCTTGTATTTAACATTCACTAGATCAAATATTGTTTCTTGATTGAGCATGAATTTTTAATAAATGTTTAATCCTGGATTGGCACAGTGTTTTTACAAGTGAAGTATCATACAGATCTGTAACTGTGTTATAAAGTAAGAGAAAGGCACATAGTAGGATAATGATATTCTTTGATGGAAAAAGATAAGGAATAAATTAGCAAATAGTGTTTCTGAAAGTTAGGAGTAAAAAAGGGTTAGGTTATTCAGAAAAATCACAATATACACACACTTCAGTGACAAAATAAAATTTATTTAAAAATATGAACAAAAACTGTTGTACTGTGATAAAAATGTTTTATGAGACCAAGTGTGAAAATTGAGAATAATAAACTTTTCAAATAGTATTAATTGAAAAACTGTAATAGGTATGGCACCAGTTTTGTTGCTATACCCATAGAAAAGAAAGTGGTTGATGCAATTAGAAATTAGAATCTGATAATATAATCCCTGAAAACCAAAATGCAAAATAAAATTAGTGTCAAAAGTAAGGTCTAAAAAGCTTAAATGCTATGGTGTTAGGTTGGTAAGTTTCCTAATCATTTCCACCACATGCTGTTTTGTAGCTCACATGAAAGCATATCCATAAAATGTGCCTTGCATAGGCAGTGTCATAAAGTAAGGCAAATTTAACATCACATTTTTGGCACTTTAGCTCTAACTGTACCTATTGCTTTTCTACTCCTCTTCCCCACATCCCTGTACTCATATTGGCTATGAACTAAGTAATGCAATGAGGCTAACCCTATTTGTTGAGCTAACCCTATTTCAGAGCTTACATTGTTATCAAACTTTGACATATATATGTATTTTTTAATATTGGTAACCAGTTCATTGCAAAAAGCCCCCCAAAGGACTATGACCTTCTGTTTAAGAATAGCTGTCATAGAGGAATAAACCAACTGAAGTAGAGGTTTAAATAAAATCAGATCTACCTCAGAGTAAGAACACATTCAAGAGGCATAGAGGAATTGAAGCTGGAATACACAGTGTTATAAACTATCCAAGTTGATCAAGTTTTTTGTTTTTTTAAATCTTAGAATACTTTTTAAAAGAATATTAACAATTAATATTTGAATATATTGGGAATTCTAGTTTACGAAGCACTCCTCTGTATAAAATCCCATTTAATCTACTCTTGTAGCAGTTATCAATTTCATTTATTCTTTAGCCCGAGAAACAAACAGATGCAAGAGTAATCCACAGGGAACTTTGTGGGTGATATTTAAAGTGCAAAGACTAACACACAATACAAGTCTCTCATTGTTTGTGAACCACTTAATGCTTTATAGGATGGAAAGGCCACTTAGATTGAACACTGACTACCCACATTTAATATTTGTATCTTAAATCTTACATGGAGATGCTGACAATAATAAATTATTGCAAATGTCAGTAATGCAAATTTGGCACATTAAGTTGCTACTGCCATGTTAAGCCTATAATATAAAATAAACTTAATTTTACACATTCAGTTTTAGTAACATTATGGCCCATTCTGGAAAATTTCGAGCAGATTGGATTAGATTATCTCTAGGTGCATTCTATCTGTAACATTTCATGAATCAATCTGCTTTTTATTAAAGTAAATGCCACAACAAATACACCTCAAAGACTTCATTGTGTTTTCATGTAGTTGTGCTTCTTTCATGAATGAAGAATGTTTAACTTAGAAGTGAGGTGTTCTCAACTTTTAAATCGTTCTCATTTAATATAGTGACTGTGCTATAATGCAGTTCCTCTAACATATTATCAAAATTATATCATCCTGATTAAAATAACTTTGCAATTAATGTGTCCATTTACAGGGAAAATACCTTTCCAGTAAAAAACAAAAACTAAAACCAAAATTAAGAAATTCTGCTTTCATAAATGTTGGGCAAGTCTCACTGTCACCTTTCTGAAGTCAAAAATAGGAACTGGAGAGTACAGGGTGACACAGAAAATAACAGATCCCTCTGAGGTTTTCTTGTTTCCCAGCTAGAAAATTCAGAAAAAAGGGTAATAATAAATATCATAAAAAAAACCAAATCATTGTATAAAATATTACCAAATGGTGTATGGCAATAAATAATATCTATAATTCAAATTTTGGCTATTGAATTCTTTTAACTTTAAAAGAAAAATAAGTCCCAAGCATTCCCCCAGAGTATGACATACAATGATTGGTTCAAAGTTTTCATTGCTACTCTGCTACTTAATACAATAAATCTTCCCATGAGTCTTAAGGAAGACGTGGTCCTGTTTTTTTTTGTTTTTTGTTTTTTTTATTTTTTATTTGTATGACAGAGAGAGACACAGTGAGAGAGGGAACACAAGCAGGGATAGCGGGAGAGGGAGAAGCAGGCTTCCCGCTGAGCGGGGAGCCCGATGCGGGGCTCGATCCCAGGACCCCGGGATCATGACCCGAGCCGAAGGCAGACGCTCAACTGACTGAGCCACCCAGGTGCCCCGACATGGTCCTGTTTTTATCATCTTTTCACTAGCTCTCTATGACCACAGGGCACAAAACTAGAGAAACACAGAGTGTACCACACTCTGATTCTCTGAATTGCAAATCAGAGAAGAGCTCTATATAATGATTTTTGTGCAAGCAGAAATGAGTGAGTGAGCTGCTACCTTAAAGTGATCAATTGTATTTGAGAAGTTAAATGTAGAATGATAAAGTCATATTATTTTAGGGGTGCCTGAGTGGCTCAGATGGTTAAGAGTCTGCCTTTGGCTCAGGTCATGATCTCCTGGTCGTGGGATCGAGCCCCACATTGGGCTCCCAGCTCGGCGGGGAGCCTGCTTCTCCCTCTCCCTCTGCCTCTTCCACTGCTGGTGTTCTATCTCTCTCTCAAATGAATAAATAAAATATTTTTAAAAATCACGTTATTTTAGATATTTTAAAGAATTCCAAATTCTCTTGTGGTCAGATTGGTTCCCAGTATGTCACACTATGTGAGTTCTGAGAGTATGAACTAGTGAGGGGTTAAAAACAGTTTTGCCCTTGGAGTGGGAAGTTTGAAGCTAAGGAAAATCTAAAAATCACAGCCACAGACAGTGGACAGGTATACAGAGTTATGCTGAAGGGCTGGGCAGAGGAGTAGAGACATTTTATGAATCACTGGGATACAAGTTGAATCCTGTAAACTCCCAAAGGGAAAAATCATGTCTTACTCTCCCTTTTATCTCCTACATCTGGGGTCTAGCCCAGTGTCTGCTACTTAAGTACCAGGAAGTATTTGCTGAGTGAAGGAAACACTAGGATAGGGTTCCTGGGTGGCTTGGTCGGTTAAGCGGCTGCCTTTGACTCAGGTCCTGATCCCAGGGTCCTGGGATGGAGCCCGGCATTGCAGGGCAGGGAGCCAACTCCTCCCTCTCCCTCTGCCTGCCGATCCCCCTGCCTGTGCTCTGTCAAATAAATGAAAAAAATAAAGTTTTGAAATCATGATGGATTTCCAAAAAAGTTACAAGAGTTGTAAATGTTTCTTAAAAATAATTCAAGCAAGGGGCACCTGTGTGGCGGCTCAGTTAAGTGGCTGCCTTCAGCTCAGGTCATGAACCCAGGGTCCTGGGATCGAGTCCCACATTGGGCTCCCCCCCTTAGCGAGGAGCCTACTTCTCCCTCTGCCTGCCATTCCCCTGCTTGTGCTCTTTCTCTCTCTCTGTCAAGTAAATAAATAAAATCTTTGGAAAAAAAAAAAAAAAGAAAAGAAAAGAAACACTAGGGTAAGGCATGCTAGTTTAGATGCAGAGCCAGGAGAGATTTGCTGATTTGGGGCATTCTGTAGTATAGTTAGAAATACCCTATTGTCCGTCTGGACTCTGACAATGGAATGAGGGGGAGCTGGTTCATGCAACAGGGCTTACTAAAATACAAAATAAAATGCCAGGGTGCATTTTATTGTATATTTTTTCTGCCCTTTTTTACTAGATAAAATTGCAGTTCTCAAACAGGTATTGAGCGTGTCAGTTTGGTGCAGTGAACACAGGGGTAGCTGCAGTGTACTTCAAAGTTTTTGAAGGAAACACAGACATTTATCATGCATCAATCAAGCCACTAGCTTGAGAGAGTTCATAGTTTCAACATTAGATCACTATATTTCTCTCAATGACATCATAGCTTTGTGAAGCTGGATTTTCAGCTGTAATAAAAAGCAGTTACCGCACCATTTCACTGTGAAACAGGAAATTAGAGGGATGATATCTAATCTGATCCAAGGTTTGAGAAGTTGAGCAATCTACAACAATGCAAGGTTGTTAGAACATAAATTAGTAAGACAAAATGGAAGTGTTAAATATTTCTTTGGGCCTGAAGAAAATGATTAAGACACTAAAGGCACTGTGAACCCAAAGAAATGGGAACTTCTTGTGCTAAAACACA
Organism: Neomonachus schauinslandi; assembly: GCF_002201575.2. Taxonomy (NCBI): domain Eukaryota; kingdom Metazoa; phylum Chordata; class Mammalia; order Carnivora; family Phocidae; genus Neomonachus; species Neomonachus schauinslandi. Next base: position 162,417,474 of record NC_058406.1, read on the forward strand.
AAACCCCATATTATAAATCTATTTATTTTTGTATAGCAGTGTTTTTCAAAGTGTGTCTGGAGCCACTGACATTGTAAATCCCAGGGGGTTGGGTCTTTTTATATATTCAGAAATATTGACCATACCTCCTGTGTCTGAAGGTAAAGCTCAGTAAATTAAATTTTTATACTGAAATTTTTAGGTGATTCCAATAAGTCAAGAAGATTGAGAATGAACAACTTATACCTGAGACTTAGATTACACTGTATGTTAACTAACTGGAATTTAAATAAAAACTTTTTAAAAAAGAGAGTGAACAAATTAGTGGTCAGCTGGGAATATGGATTAAGTAGGTCTAGAAATAAAGCAAGCACTTGGTCTGAATATGTTTTAGAAATGCTAGGTTTTATTAGGTATCATATAAAGCTCTACAGATGTTACATACTGCTTTCTCACTAACGTGTGGGATCTTTGGGATAGAAAATGTGGGTCACTCAGGGTCCGGTTGCTTCTTACCTCTTTCACCTTGTCTTCCACAATTTGTGCCCCGTTTCCACCCTGGCAACCTACCTGACTGACCCTCCCACACACACACACACACACACATGACAAACCATTCTTTCAGACACCCATTTATTCACCCTTCCTTGCAAACACTTTTTTCACCTTTTTAAAGTGTACAATTTATTGGGTTTTAGTATATTCACAGAGTTATACAACATCACTACTATCTAATTTCAGAATATTACTGAAACTTTATTTTTATTATGAAACTCCATACCTGTTAACAGTCACTCCCTCTTACCCTCATAGGTGGCCAGCCCACCCAGTAGGCTCACAATGAAGTCACAGGAGTCATGGGTGCTTGCAATTAGAAGTCCTTGGGTGAGTAGGATGGGAATCTTGAGTGTGTGTGGGTGGGGGGAGGAGATACCTCTAGGGCAATTGCTTATTCTGTGACACCTGACTTCAACCTCCTTCTCACAAATCTGTGTCTCTGTTTTTGAGCTCTTCTGGTAGCCACCTGAATGTCCCACAGAAAGACTACAAACTCAAAGTATCCCAAATTCAGCTGATCCTCTCTTTGAAACTTGTTCTTCTTCCTTTATTTCCAATCTTAGTGCACACTACTACCATCAACTTAGTCATCCAAGACAGAACTTACCGCACTTGCAAATATGTATTCATTAATCTATTTATTCAATATGTATTCATTGAGTGTTTACATAGGGTTACAAACTCAAATGTCTAAAAATCAAAGCCAAAAATTTGATCATGAAAAGGTATCTGCTTGATTAAAGCCATGTATATTCTAAGAGAATACTTCTATTATTTTTTTAAAGATTTATTTATTTTAGAGAGAGAGCGCACACAAGGGGGGGGAGGGACGGAGGAAGAGAAAGAGAGAGAATCCTCAAGCAGTCTCCCCAGTGAGCACAGAGCCCACATGCGATTCCATCCCAGGACCCTGGATCATGACCGGAGCTGAAATCAAGAGTTGGCAGCTTAGAGATGCCTGGATGGCTCAGTCGGCTGAACATCTGCCTTTGGCTCAGGTCATGATCTCAGGATCCTGGGATGGAGCCCCACAACAGGCTTCCCTGCCCTGCGGGAAGTCTGCTTCTCCCTCTATGCCTCCCCCAGCCTGTGTTCTCTCTCTCACGCGTGCACGCTCTCTCAAATAAATAAATAAAATCTCAAAAACAAACAAACAAAAAAAGAGTTAGCCACTTAACCAAATGAGCCACCCAAGTGCCCCTAAAAGAATTATTTTTTCTTAAATACAATGCAGGCCCAACAAAATAGAATGCTTGCTGACCATGATTATTGAATCTTTGCTATATGTTAGTTTCTATGCAAAGGGGATACAGAGGATACCATATTGAAAGGAGATATTACACTCTCCTCTCAAAAAATTTATGGACAAGAAGAGACAAATAGAAAAAATAATTCACAGTACCACATTTTAAGTGTGGAGATTATTTAAGAAAAAAGAAAGGTGGGTCCCTAAAAAAGGCTGGTTGGGGTTGAAACCTGAGCTTAATACTAGAGGTTGAGCAGATGTAGCCAAACAAAGAATGAGAAGACAGACATTCTACGTAAGGAATGCAGCCTACAAAATTTGCAGTGATTACAGACATGACAGATTCTGGGACCCACAGTAGTTGACTATGGCTAGTCTAGTCAGTATGTGTATATATGCATGTGGGTGTGAGTTGAAGTTGAAAATGGGAGTAGGATGGATGAGGGATAAAAGATTGGTAATATAGGATATTGGAGAACAAAACTGAGACTAAATCATACATTGCATTTTTATGCTGTCTGTATCTGGCAGACTCTACCTGTTGCCTTTCAACAATTATCTCATACCCCTTAAGCAGAACCCTGACTTATTCAGGATATTCAGGATATCTTCATGCCAGCCCCAGGCAAGACACACGTTTTAGTTTAAAATGGTTATATTAATCTCATTCACAAGGCGATTGATTGTTTCAAAGGTGTGCATGGCAATCATTTCGGAACAATGAAATGGAAGTTGGCTAAGACTTTTCTTCCTGAACAAGAATACAAGATCTCAAAAAGAGAAAATTCTTTGACGTTAGTACTTCTTCCTTTTTTAAAAGAGGTATTGATATCTGGAGCAAGGGCATCTTGCCATCACGAGACAATCAGCAAGTGGCTCAAAACTAATATGCTAAGAATGATGAAGGGAAAAGATTTAAAAAGACAGAAAGAGGCTTGTTCTCCAATAGTATTACTAAGAAGCAGAATGCATGTTATATATGTTATTTGGGAAAAATAAAGCTTTATTTGTAAAATGTCCTTCGGGTATTCCCTTGCTTGCAATAGCTTATATAAAGGAATTTAGAAGTTACCTTATGATACATCACTTTGCCTTTTTCTTTTTGTTTTGCTTAAACATAACATGTGTGGAGGAAAGGTTTTAATCATGGGGATGTATTCCATCAATTGGGAATATATTCCATTCTCTGGTCTACTTGGCAAACTCCTTTTTGGGCTTTCTCTTCCACCCCACTTTGTACTGGACACTCAGCAACACAAACTCTCCCTGAATGTGCTGCATGGTCTGCACCCATCCTCAAATTGTCTCCTATGCTTCTTGTCTATGTGGAATACTTCTACCCATTATCAGAACAAAATGAATATGTCACCTCCCTTGGGGCAGCTTTTCCTCTCTATATCTCCCAAAGAGGTAATCATCTATTTCTCTGTATATTAGATATATTTATCTGATTGTACTTATCACAGTGCGTAATTTTTTTAATTCCATTTTTCCCTATACAACTGAAAACTCCTTTTTAACCAACAGTGCACAAGGGTTCACTTTTTTCCATATCTATGTTAGCATTTGTTATCTCTTATCTTTTTAATGATGACCATTCCAACAGGTGTGAGGTTATATTTCATTGTGGTTTTAAACTGCATTTCCCCAATGTTCAGTGATATTGAGTATGTCATCTTTTCATTTACCTGTTGACCATCTGTATATCTTCTTTGGAGAAATGTCTATTCAGGTCCTTTACCTATTTTTTTTTTTTAAACTGGATGATTATTGTCATTATTTTTGCCATTTAGTTGTATGAGTTCTTTATACATTTTGGATATTTGCCACTTATGAGATACATGGTTTGCAAATAATTTTTTTTCCCATTTTATGGCTCATCTTTTCACTTTGTTGTTGGTTTCTTTTGCTGTATTTAGTTTGATGTCGTCAACTTGTTTTTTGCTTTTGTTCTCTTGTTTTTGGTGTCAGATTAAAAAATTCATCACCAAGACCTACATCAAGGAGCTTTATTCCTATGATTTCTTCTGGGAATTTTGTGGCTTCAGGTCTAACATTCAAATCCTTAATCAAATTTGGGTTAATTTTTGTGAGTTGTGTAAGATATAGGTCCAATTTCATTCTTTGACATGTGACTATTATCCTAGCACCATTTATTGAAGAGGCTGCCTTTTCTCCACTGAGTATTCTTCATTCACTTGTCAAAGTCTTGGTTTAATTCTGTTTCATTGGTTTATTTGTCTGTTTTTATGCCAGTACCATACTATTTTGATGACGGTATCTATAAAATATAGCTTGAAATCAGGAAGCGTGCTATCTCCTGCTTTGTTCTTCTTTCTCGGAATTTCTTTGGCTTATTTGAGGTCTTTTGTGACTCCATATAAATTTTAGGAATGTTTTTCCTACTTTTGTAAAAAAACATCATCAGAATCTTGTTTTAAAATCATTTACTTATTTATTTTTATTTGAGTATAGTTGACACATAATGTTACATTAATTTCAGATGTACAACTAAGTGTGATTCAACAACTCTGTATGTTATATTTTGCTTACCACAAGTGTAGCTACTGTTATCATACAATGCTATTATAATACCATTGACTATATTTCCTATGCTGTACATTTTATTACCATGACTTTTTCATTTTGTAACTGGAAACTTGTATTTCCCACTCCCTTTCACCCATTTTGCCCATTTCCCCCTTCTCCCCTCTGCCAACCACCAGTTTGTTCTCTGTATTTGTAAGCTGATTCTTTTTGTTTGTTTATATATTGGTTTTGTTTTTTTCTTTAGATTCCACATATGAGATCATATGTTTTTGTCTTTCTCAGTCCTATTTATTTCACTTAGCATAATACCCTCTAGGTCCATCCAGGTTGTTGCAAATGGCACAGATTCATTCTTTTTCATGGCTGCTTAACATTCCAGTGTGTGTGTGTGTGTGTGTGTGTGTGTGTGTGCAAGCATATGCATTTGTGCATACACATATACACCACATCTTTATCTATTCCTCTACTGATGGACACCTGGGTTGCTTCCGTATCTTGGCTATTATAAACAATGTTGCAATAAACATAGGGGTGCATATGTCTTTTTGAATTAATGCTTTCATATTCTTTGGATAAATACCCAGTAGTGAAATTATCAGATCATATAACATTTCGATTTTTAATTTTTTGGGAACCTCGATACTGTTTCCCACAGTGGCTGCACCAATTTATATTTCCACCAACAGTGCACAAGGGTTCCTTTTTCTCCAAATACTTGTCAACACTTGTTACTTCTTGTCTTTTTGATTTTTGTCATTCTAACAGGTGTAAGGTGAGAGCTCATTGTGATTTTGATTTGAATTTCTCTGATGACTACTGATGTTGAGCATCTTCTCATGTGTCTGTTGACCATTTGCATGTCTTCTTTGAAAAAAATGTCTATTCAGGTTGTCTGCCCATTTTTAATCAGATTATTTGTTTTTTGGTGCTGAGTTGTATAAATTCTCTATATATCTTGGATATTAATCTCTTATCAGATATATGCTCTGAAAATATCTTCTTTCATTCAATAAGTTGCCTTTTTGTTTCCTTTGCAATGCAGAAGCTTTTTATTTTGATGTTATCCCTATAGTTTATTTTTGCTTTTGTTTTACTTGCCTTAAGAAGACATATGTAGAAAAACATTTCTATGACTGATATCAGGGAAATTATCAACTGTGTTCCCTTTTAGGATTTTTATGGTTTCAGGTCTCACATTTATGTCTTTAATCCATTTTGAATTTATTTTTTTGGCAGTGTTAGAAAATAGTCCAGATTCATTCTTTTGCATGTAGTTGTCCAGTTTTCTCAGAACCATTTACTGAAGAGACAGTCTTTTCCTCATTGTATATTCTTGCGTCCTTTGTCATAAATTAATTGACCATATAAGCATAAGTTCATTTCTGGGCTCTCTATTTTGTTCCATCAATCTATGTGTCTATTTTGTGCTAGTACCATGTTGTTTTGATTACTACAGCTTTGTAGTATATCTTGAAATCTGGAGTTGTGACACTTCCAGCTTTGCTTTTCTTTCTCAAGATTGCTTTGGTTATTTGGAGCCTTTTGTGATTCCATATAAATTTTAGTATTATTTGTTCTAGTTATTTGAAAAATGCTGTTGGTACTTTGGTAGGGATTGCACTGAATGTGTAGATTTCTTTAGGCAGTATGGACATTTTAACATTAATTTTTCCAATCCAGGAACATGGAACATCTTCCCATTTGTTTGTTGCCTTCAGTTTCTTTCATTATTGTTTTACAGTTTTCAGAGTACAAGTCATTTACCTCCTTGGTAAATTTATTCCTAGGTATTGTATTCTTTTTGGTAAAATTGCAAATGGAATTCTTTTCTTAATTTCTCTTTCTGATACTTCTTTATTAGTGTACAGAAATGAAACTAATTTCTGAGTATTAATTTTTTTGTTATGTTAATCACCATACATTACATCATTAGTTTTTGATGTAGTGTTCCATGATTCATTGTTTGCATATAACACCCAGTGCTTCATGCAGAACGTGTCCTCTTTAATACCCATCACCAGGCTAACCCATCCTCCCAGCCCCCTCACCTCTAGAACCCTCAGTTTGTTTTTCAGAGTCCATAGTCTCTCATGGTTCATCTCCCCCTCTGATTCCCCCCCTTCATTCTTCCCCTCCTGCTTTCTTCTTCTCCTTCTCCTTCTCCTTCTTCTTTTCTTTTCTTTTCTTCTTCTTCTTCTTCTTTTCTTCTTCTTCTTCTCCTCCTCCTCCTCCTCCCCCTCCCCATCCTCCTTCTTCTTCTTCTTCTTTTTTTAATATATAATGTATTATTTGCTTCAGAGGTACAGATCTGTGATTCAACAGTCTTGTACACTTCACAGCACTCACCATAGCACATACCCTCCCCAGTGTCTATCACCCAGCCACCCCATCCCTCCCACCCCCCACCACTCCAGCAACCCTCAGTTTGTTTCAAAGAGGCAAAGAATCTGTACTCAGAAAACTATAAAATACTCATGAAAGAAATTGAGGAAGACACAAAGAAATGGAAAAACCTTCCATGCTCATGGACTGGAAGAACAAATATTGTGAAGATGTCAATGCTACCTAGAGCAATCTACACATTTGAAGCAATCCCCATCAAAATACCATCAACTTTTTTCAAAGAAATGGAACAAATAATCCTAAAATTTGTATGGAACCAGAAAAGACCCCGAATAGCCAGAGGAATGTTGAAAAAGACAAGCAAAGCTGGCAGCATCACAATTCCAGACTTCAAGCTCTATTACAAAGCTGTCATCATTAAGACGGTATGGTACTGGCACAAAAACAGACACATACATCAATGGAACAGAATAGAGAGCCCAGAAATGGACCCTCAACTCTATGGTCAACTAATCTTTGACAAAGCAGGAAAGAATATCCAATGGAAAAAAGACAGTCTCTTCAACAAATGGTGTTGGGAAAATTGGACAGCCACATGCAGGAGAACGAAACTGGACCCTTTCCTTACACCACACACAAAAATAGACTCAAAATGGATGAAAGACCTCAATGTGAGACAGGAGTCTATCAACATCCTAAAGGAGAACACAGGCAGCAACCTCTTCGACCTCAGCTGCAGCAACCTCTTCCTAGAAACATCACAAAGGCAAGGGAAGCAAGGGCAAAAATGAACTATTGGGACCTCATCAAGATAAAAAGATTTTGCAAAGCAAAAGAAACAGTCACCAAAACCAAAAGACAACCAACAGAATGGGAGACGATATTTGCAAATGACATATCAGATAAAGGGCTAGTATCCAAAATCTATAAAGAACTCTTAAACTCAACACCCAAAGAACAAATGATCCAATCAAGAAATAGGCAGAAGACATGAACAGACATTTTTCCAAAGAAGACATCCAAACGACCAACAGACACATGAAAAAGTGCTCAACATCGCTTGGCATCAGGGAAATCCAAATCAAAAACCTCAATGAGATATCACCTCACACCAGTCAGAATGGCTAAAATAAATAAGTCAGGAAATGACAGATGTTGGCGGGGATGTGGAGAAAGGGGAACCCTCCTACACTGTTGGTGGGAATGCAAGCTGGTGCAGCCACTCTGGAAAACAGTATGGAGGTTCCTCAAAAAGTTGAAAATAGAGGTACCCTATGATCCAGCAGTTGCACTACTGGGTATTTATCCCAAAGATAGAAATGTAGAGATCAGAAGGGGTGCATGCACCCCAATGTTTATAGCAGGAGTGTCCACAATAGCCAAACTGTGGAAAGAGCCAAGATGTCCATCAACAGATGAATGGATAAAGATGTGGTGTATATATATATATATATATATACACAATGGAATATTATGCAGCCATCAAAAGGAATGAAATCTTGCCATTTGCAATGACGTGGATGGAACTGGAGGGTATTATGTTGAGCGAAATAAGTCAAACAGAGAAAGACATGTATCATATGACCTCACTGATATGAGGAATTCTTAATCTCAGGAAACAAACTGAGTTTGTTTCTTTTTTTTACCACTGAATATTTTTCATATATGGTGTTTATTATGTTGAAGTATGTTCCCTCTAAACCTACTTTGTTGAAAGTTTTTATCATGAGCAGATGTTGAATTTTGTTGCTTTTTCTGTACCTACTGAGATGATCCTATAATTCTTCCCTTTCATTCTGCTAGTGTGATATCATCACATTGATTGATCTGTCTATGTTTCACCATCCTTGCATCCCAGGGATAAATCCAATCTGGTCATGGTGAATGATCCCATTAATGTGCTGCAGAATTTGGTGTGTAAATATTTTATTGAGAATTTTTTCATCTATATTCACTGGGGATATTGACCTATAATAGTTTTCTTTTCTACTAGTGTCCTTTTCTGTTTTGGCATTAGGATGTTTCTGGCCTCATAAAATGAAGTTGGGTATGTCTCCTCCTTCAATTTTTTGGAAGAGTTTGAGAAACACCAGTGTTAATTCTTCTTTAAATGTTTGGCAAAATTCACCAGTAAAGCCATCTAATTCCAGGCTTTTGTTGTTGTTGGGAGATTTTTAATTAATGATTCAATCTCCTTATTAAAAGAGGTCTATTTAGATGTTTGATTTCTTCCTCATTCAGTCTTGGTAAGTTGTATGTTTCTTAGAATTTTCTATTTCTTCTAGGTCTTCTGGTTCATTGGCATATAATTGTTCATAGTAAGTAGCTTCTTATGATCCTTTGAATTTCTTTATTATCAATTGTAATGTCTCCTTTTTCAGTAATAATTTTTTTTGGTTTTGGTCCTCTCTCCTTTCTTACCTTGGTTAGTCTAGCTGATGGCTTGCCGGTTTTGTTTATCTTTTCAAAGAACTAAATCCTAGTTTGGTTAGTCTTTTCTATGATTTTTCTGTTTTCTATTTTATTTATTTCTGCTCTCATCTTTATTATTTCCTTTCTTCTTCTAACTTTGGACTAACTTTGCTCTTCTTTTTCTAGTTCCTTAAGGTGGAGGGTTTGGTTGTATATTTGGGATCTTTCTTGATTCTTCATGTAGGCATTTATTGCAAGAACTTCCCTCTTAGAACTGTTTTTGCTGTATCTCATAAGTTCTGGAATGTTGTTTCCCAGTTTTGTTTTTCTCACAAAACTTTTTAATTCATCCTGTAACTTTTTTTTTTAAGATTTTATTTATTTATTTGACAGAGAGAGAGAGAGCACAAGCAGGGGGCACAGCAGAGGGAGAGGGAGAAGAAGGCTCTCTGCCAAGCACGGAGCCCATTGCGGGGCTTGATCTCAGGACCCTGGGATCATGACCTGAGCCAAAGGCAGATGCTTAACCAACTGAGCCACCCAGGTTCCCTTCCTCCTGTAACTTCTTATTTAATTAATTGGTTGTTAAGGAGAGTGTTGTTTAATTTCCATGTGTTTGTGAATTTTCCATTTTTCTCATCATCGATTTCTAGTTTTGTGTCATTGTGGTCAGCAAAGATATCTGGCATTATTTCAATCCTCTTGAACTTGCTAAGACTCATTTTGTGGCCTAACATATGGTCTATCCTGGAAAATATTCCATATTCACTTAAGTATATGTATTCTTCATTGGCTAGAATGTTCTGTATATGTCTGTTAGGTCCATTTGCTCTACAGTGTTGTTAAATCCACTGTTTCCTTATTGATTCTCTGTCTGGTTGCTGTATCCATTGTTAAGGATGGGATTTTAAAATCTCTATTATTGTATTACTATTTATGTCTCCTTTGAGCTATGTTACTTTTTGCTTTATATATATTTAGGTAGTCCAATTTGTAAATATTTACAATTGTTATATATTCTTTATGTACTGAGTCATTTATCATCAATGTTTGTTTTTAAGGTTAAGTGAGTCTCAGGGAACATATTGTTGGCTCTTGTTTGTTTTTATCTGTTCAACCATTTCTATGACTTATAATTGAAGAACTTAATCCATTTACATTTAATATAATTATGGATAGGTAAGGACTTACTATTGTTATTTTGTTAATTGTTTTCTGGTTGTTTTGTAGATCTATTGTTCCTTGTTTCTTATCCTGCTGTCTTTTTTGGTGTGTTCTGATGTATTTTGGTATCTACATGCTCTGACTTCTTGATCATGCTCCTTTGTGTAATTACTGCAGGATTTCCCCTTTTGGTTATCATGAGGCTTACACAAAATATTTAAAACTTATAATACCTTATTTTAAGCAATAACAATTTACCTTCAAAACTTCAATAGAATTCATAAACTTTACACTTTTACTACCCCCCCCCTCACATTTTAGGTTGATGCTGTTACAATTTATAGGTTTTTTTTAATTATTATTATGTAACTAATACCAGATTTTTCCAATGATGCTTATTTTTTAAACTTTTAAACTAAAGTTTTAAGTGAATTATGCACCACTATTACCACATTGCAGAATCTATGACCATACATTTAACATTACCACTGAGATTATTACCTTTATATATATAACTACTACTTTAACATTTTTTTCATTAATTCCTCTGATCACATAACCTAATAGTAGGACTTCAGACTCACTATAAAACTAAATGACTTATAGGCAGCAGTTGTTAATGCAGAAATATTCTTGTTTGCACATAATCAATATTTTTATAATTACTGAGGAAATTATAAGAAAATCCTTGGAGAAGTAAGATATCTTATGGGACATGCTATGATTTGCCTACCATTTTGTGTGCTAATATCCAAGGTGAGACTCTTAACAGCTGTGTTTTGAAATCCTAAAAGTCTTTTTTCTAATTTGAAATGTCTACGGAGCATAACAGGCTTTCAAATGGAAAAATGCTGCCAGAAAGATACAGAAACTGCCAGCGATTTTTATGCTGAAAAATAAATTAAAATTTTAAATGTCTCTTAAAATGATAACCAAATGTCTGGGAAGGCTCAGCTTCTGGAACCTTACCTTACACAGACTTTCCTTCTGCAGGAAAGGCCTTGTCTGATGCCTTCCCTTTAAAGAGATGTCACTAGACAGGGACAGAAATTTGCCTCCTCTTTGAGAACAAAGAAAAATTTTGGCTCCAAAATTTGGGTTTTTATTTTGATAATTAAAACACTGGTATAGCTTAGTAATGAAACAGCAGGGTACATGCTTCTCATCTGGTAATATTAAAACACTACTATTTTTGGGTGCCTGGGTGGCTCAGTTGGTTAAGCAACTGCCTTCGGCTCAGGTCATGATCCTGGAGTCCCTGGATCGAGTCCCTGGATCGAGTCCCACGTCGGGCTCCCTGCTCGGCGGGGAGTCTGCTTCTCCCTCTGACCCTCCCCCCTCTCATGTGCTGTCTCTCAAATAAATAAATAAAATCTTTAAAAAAAAAAAAACTATTTTCAAGAAAAGCTGACTAACATGATATAAATCCATCACACTTTTGAATGTGGACCCACCTTCATCTGTTCTCCTAAAATGAGCTTTCTAAATATGCTAATATATTCACTTGTATGTTTTACTTTGGTAATTGCAAAGAGATCATTAATAAATAGGAGCTCCCAGAAGTGTTCCATCTATCCCCACAAAAATCTTCTAAAGAATAGCTTACACCTGTGGCACTTCCTTCCTTATGACACAGCAATTCCCTATTGTTTTGATAATTTTTTTTTTATTTTATTTTTAAGTAGTCTCTACACCCAGTGTGGGGCTTGAACTCACAACCCTGAGATCAAGAGTCGTACACTCCTCTGAGCCAGCCAGTCACTCCTCCTAATATTGTGTACTCTGACTTTTTGCATCATCTCTTAAGTTACCAATGACTTCTCCATCCCTAAATTAATTTTCTCTGTTCTCATTTCCCTCAACTCTTCTGTCACCATTATTACCTCTTTTTGAATCTAGTAGCTAAGGAATATCTTGGTTTCTCTGAATCTAGTCATTCTACCATCTATTTTTTACTCTTTTCTTGAATCCATACTCCTCCCATTCCCTAAAAAATAAGCTTTGCTCCATGTTCCTTCTTCAAAACTCTCCTCTTCTACTATATATTCTGCTTTAGGAACATCCTTACCTCTTGAAGGCTTCAATAATCATGACTTCCCTTTTTTTTTAGGTCTTTATCATTTTCATTCTTCAGAGATTTGGATCTTTATTTTTACTTTTAAGAAACTGAACTAGTCTTTCCTCTAAAACAAGCATACATTATTACAAGTGAAAGAATATGGAATTTGGAATTCAATGAACTTAATTTTAAATCCTGTTATTCTTTTTACTTGACATGGAGAAGCTATTTATTCTCTCCAAAGATCTGTTTCCTCTTTAATAAAAATAGAATGACATCAAATTATACTGCTATAGCAAAGGACTAGATATCTAACAGTTATAAAATTGCCTGGTAAAGTACCCAGGCTAAAGTGGAGCTCAATAAATGCCTGGATACCTTTCTCCTCCTAATTTTAGTATGATTTTTCAAATGCATTCAGATTTTAAAATCTTTATCTTTTCCCAAATCCTGCAACCCTTTGATTCTACTTCTTCAATTTCATTAATTGATTCCTTTCAATTCTCATTGTCTCCATCTTACTTTACATCCTTAAAATTTCTCATCTGGACAATTGCAATGGTTTCCTATTCTATTACAAGATGTATTAAACTTAGCTTTCAGGTAAAGATTTTTATTGCATAGCCACTGCTATATTACCCTCAATCAAAAAACGTGTATCTCCAGGGTGCCTGGGTGGCTCAGTCAGTTAAGTGTCCTACTCTTGATTTTGACTCAGGTCATGATCTCTGGGTCATGAGATCAAGTTCCATGTTGGAGCTAGGGATTCAGACTCCAGCATGGAGACTGCTTGGGATTCAGTCTCTCTCTCTCCCCTCCCTAAACCCCAACATGCGTTCTCTCTCTCTCTCTAAAAGAAAAAAAATATTGAATCTCTTCATAGCTCATGGAATTTAGAAGGGATATAATATCAATTATTACACACAGAAATACCATAGCTTAAAAGCACTTTCACAACTATTATTTTGTTGCTCACTAAAACATTATACGTGTTGGGGTGCCTGGGTGGCTCAGTCAGTTAAGTGTCAGACTCGGTTTTGGCTCAGGTCATGGTCTCAGAGTCCTGAGATCAAGTCCTGCATCGAGCTCCATAATGAGGTGTCTGCTTGTCCCTCTTCTCCCTCTGTTCCTTCCCCCCACCCTCAGTCTCTCACTCTCTCGCTCTCTCAAATACATAAATAAAAAATCTTTTTAATAAACTATACATGGTATATTCCTATTTTGCTAATGAGTAAACCTGTATACCAGAAGTTTGTGCACTTAGCCGTAATAAGGTAGGCCTGAACCCAGAGCTTATAGCTTGCAATTTGGTGCTCTTTTCCTTTTGTTTATACATTTGCATTCTAGCATTTAAGTTCCTTCTTAATACAGTCCAAACCTAACTTTCTGACATTATATTTCCAATTCTGCCATATTGTGCTACAGAATGCTAGACATGCCTCTTACAGAAAATAGATCATTTTAGTTGTGTGAAGTGTATTTTTAAAAAGAGGTTTTAAAAAAAGCTACTATTCTCTTAAAATAACCAGTTGCTTAAGGCAAACTGTTTTTCCAAATGCCTCTACCCTTTATCAGCTCAGCAATACAGCACATGCTATTCTCTCTTTCTAGAATGTGATCCTGCCAATCTTTTCCTATAAGAATCCTATCCATTCTTCAAATGGATTTTCATATTCCTTATTTTCCCGTAATTTATATCCATGTTCTCTTGGCTCATATGACTTGAATGACATTCACTTGTGTGCTTTCTCATATCACCATACTGGAATTTATTTTATTTCTTGAAGGCAGATACCATCTTATCATTTTTTTCATCACCAAGCCAAAAATAGTTTAGATGCCTAAGAAAAGATTGCTGAGTAAACCTACACTGCAACCTTCCTCTCATATTATGTTTTGAGACTAATGCAACTAAGACTTGTACTGTTGTCCATGTGGAAAGATGTTTCTGGCATCTTTGAGAAGATTTTTAAAAGACATTACCCAGGTCTGAAAACAAGAGTATGGAAGCATAAATGTTCCATTGTTGCTTGGAGCCCAGATTGCTCAGAACAATATTACCATATTAAAACTAGCTCCTATAAAAAAGTGTATTTTAAGTTGTATAAATATGTAGAAGAAGTAGTGGGGCTAGAGTTTTAAAAGTTACTTCAATTGTGTTATCTAAGCTAATAGGATATTTAGAAAAATGTGATTTATAAAAATACTCAACATGGGGAGCATGGGTGGCTCAGTCGGTTAAGCGACTGCCTTCGGCTCAGGTCATGATCCTGGAGTCCTGGGATCGAGTCCCGCATCGGGCTCCCTGCTCGGCAGGGAGTCTGCTTCTCCCTCTGATCCTCCCCCTCTCATGCTCTCTGTCTCCCATTCTCTCTCTCAGATAAATAAATAAAATCTTTAAAAAAAAATACTCAACATGGGTAGGCTGTGTAAAAAAAATAAATAACACAAATAACAAGACTTAGCACTTACACTGTGCGTACTTTCTGAGAACTTAGCACTTATCTGTACTTTGTCTACTTTATTCTCATGGTCTCCTCATTACTGGCAGGGAAAAACAAGTTGTTTTTGCAATGTTATGATAAAAACACTAAAAAGAAAAGGTGATGCAAGAAATAGAGGCCACAAATAATTTAAATTATGGTAATCTTTCACTGAAATACAGTTTAAAATATATATGTTTAGAAATACATTAAAATATTCCAACTAGAAAATAATTTTTGATGAATAAAACTATTTATAGATAAGGCAAGTATCTTGGCTTAAGCAATGTGGGAATACTTGATGTATACTAATTCCAAATCTATAAAAATGAGATTATTTCATGTATTTTGTTCTACATATTATTAAATATTTTTTGAAAAATTTATAATAAAATGAAATATTAAGAATACTTTCTAGTGTCATATTTAATGATAAAAAAACACATAAAAGCAAAATTCAATGTCAGATCTGTCAGATTTTCTCATGTTGCATTTGAATATTCAGATTTAGTATTCTATAACTTCCGTAGTAAAATACTGTTTATTGAGTATATGTGATTTTTTAAAAATAAAATTCCATTATTATAATGGAAATGCTATATGACCTAGGCAAAGTGGAGCAACTGAACTGACCTAAATATGAGATGGATTATAAGATGAAGTAAAGTGAGAATAAGAGAAAAAATAAGAAACAAAATACAAGAAGAGATGTCTGAATAATAAGCTTTTTTGTTTAAACAATATGGATAACATAAGAGACAGGCAAGAAATTTGGGGTAGGAGAAAGAAGGAAAAGATCTATCAAATCACTGATAAACCAAATGTAGAAACAGAAGAAAGGACTTACATGTGCTGCAGACTACACTATCCTTTTCTTTATAAAAGGCTCTTTGTAGAATTATTAACTATTCTCAATTGCATTCCTCCATAGTCAACCCATAAGGAAGTTCTGTTGACCCTATTTCCAAAGATATTCTATGCCCAATACTCCATTTCAATTAAAACCTTCCTTGAGAGTTTTGGTTCAAGACCGTGAACTAGGAAGATGCTGAACCCACCTCCTCCCAAGGACGCACTGAGTCTACATATGGAACAATTTCCTCTTTACATATGGAACAATTTCCTCTTTAAAAAAAAAACAACAAACCTAAAGGCTGGCTAAGTGACCACTACACATCATGCAAACAAGAAGAAATTCACATCAAAGAGGATATGAGAAGTTGGGACACAATCTCACAATAAATCCTACCCCTAGTGCAGCAACTCACACCTGGGAAGAAACAAAACCCAGAGCTTATCCCTGAGGATTAAAGATTGAACCTCACATCAGGCACCCCATTTTTAACACATGCACTTGAGCAATGAGGCCCTCCAAAACATCTAACTTTGAAAACCAATGGGGCTTGCATCCTGAGACCTGCAAGACTGTAGCTCTTAAAGTTTGCAAGTGCTGATTCACCTGCCCCAAGGCCCAGGTCAGAGGCAGCTACTGGTGACCAGACTTAAAGTGAAAAAGGCTCACTTGCTTTATTAAAGTATCAGCCTGAAGAGCAGGTATCTAATTTAACACATACATCTAGGAATTGCTGGAATACCCTCCTGGACGGAGATTGGCAGGGGCCATCTTCACACTCTCCTTTTGCTGTGCTCCAGAGCACTAGTATTTCTCAGAAGGGAGTTTTTACAGGCATCTGGCACCCTGACTTTTGTGGTTATCATCCAGGGAAATACCTCTTAACCGAATGGCTCTGGAGGCTAAGGGAGCTTGCATTTCTGGTCCCACGAGACTCTAAGGGTGCCACTCAGAAAGAAGTTTACACCCCTGTCTGGCACCCCTATATTGTGACTGCTGCCAGGGGACATCTCTACATTGCCTGGCTCTTATGGCCAGTGGGACTTACAGTTGTGGGTCCCACAGGACTACAACCAATGGAGAAAGTGTTCCTAAACAGCTACCACCCCAACGCACAGCAAGAGACAATAGAAACAGGTCTTTCTGTGAAGCAGGCCAATTAGCTAACCATCATGACTAAGAACTGAGGGGCTTGATGTTAATTAAACACACATTTGGGTCCTTTCCAGAAACTTTGGAGGTCAGATGTGATCTTTGCACTCACCCTCTGCCATGCTCCAGGGCACTAGAGTCTCCTGGAGGGGAGCTTTACATACATTTAGTGCCCTGTTTTTCTGTTTGTTTGTTTGTTTGTTTGGTGTCTGGGTTTTTGTGGTTACCGCTAAGGGTACACTCCTTGATTGCCCGGCTCTCTGGTGGCTAAGGCAGAGGGTGGTTTCATTACTGGGTCCACAGGATTGTGGCAATCAGAGAAACATTTCTTGGCAGGCTACCACCCCAGGCACTGTGCAAACTGTGGACTGAGGCACAACCCCTAATCTTTCCATAAAGGAGTCCTCTTTACCTTTTCTGGAGCTATGGCCTGAGGGGAGGGCTTTGGGTTTGGCCCACATCTGCTGGTCTGTGGAACTGCTCTCAGAGAACACAGGCTATGGACACGATCTTGATAAAATACCCTCAGCAAAGCAGGTATAAAGGAAGCATACCTCAACATAATAAAAGCCATATATGACAAGGTCGCAACCAATATGACATTCAACAGTGAAGAGTTGAGAGTGTTTCCTCTAGGATTAGGAACAAGACAAGGATGCCCACACTTGCCACTTCTATTTATCATCATATTGGAAGTCCTAGCCAGAGCAATTAGGCAAAAAAAGATATAAAGGGCATAGAAATTGAAAGGAAGAAGTAAAACTTTCACTATTTGCAGATGGCATAAAATCATATATAGAAAACCCTAAATATGGCATTAACAAACTGTTCGACTAATAAATTCAGGAATTTTGTAGGATACACTAATAACAAACTATCAGAAAGAAAAATAGAGAAAACAATTCCATTTACAACTGCATCAAAAAATAGCTAGAAATAAATTTAACCAAGGATATGAAAGACCTGTATATTGAAAACTACCAGACATTGATGAAAGAAAACAGACTATAAAACTGCCTCCAATATTCTTCCGCTTTATGTAATTTGATGATAGCTATTACCTATCTGAAGTGTCTCTTCATACGATTTCAATTTTTTTCAACCTTTGTCACTCCAAAGAAATCACTCTTATCTATAATCTTCATGCTGTCAAATTTAAGAGACAGTCTTCCGTCCTCTCATTCTCAGTTTTTCAATAGCATTTAACAGTCCTCACCCTCTTTTCAAGAACTTCCTTCTTTTTTTTCACTCCTATTCTTCTCACCACTCATGAGCATGGTTTGATAGCTCCTTGTATTCCATCATATCATCAAATAGCATAGATCTTTGGGACTAGGTCATAGATTGTCTCATCTTTCTATAAAGTCTAAATGATGTCATCTGTCATGCTGCTTTAATATTCTTTATAATATCTACATGCCGATGGTCCCTATCTCTGAATTTCAAATACGTTCAACTACAAACTTAACATATCTGTGTGGAAATCTCTAAGTCATTTAAAGTTTAAAATCTCAAAAGTGAACTCTTCATTTTTCTCCTCAAAACTCTGGACTTCCACACTTTTATTCTCTCTTACAGAAGCTTGGTTTATTATTATTATATATATTTTTTTATTTCACAGTACTGTCCTAAATTTCAATTACAAATGCATGTGACATTTAACGGTCTTTTCTGCCATTAAATTCTAAGAACTATGGGGACCATGTACTATGTCTGCTTTTGTGTGTTTTATTATTTCCTAGTACAGGACCAAGAACATAATAGGCAAATAATACATGTAGATAATGAATACATAAATGTTCACTGGATTTCTCTTCATCTCTATAACACATTCTAATTATCCTCTAAGACCTAGCTCAATGTTAACTTCCTATGACCCTTTCTCCTAGCTTCCAAAAATGCCATACCTCCTCTGTGTGTTTGTAACATTTCATACATTCTTAAATTATAATGATTATGTTTTAGTCTGTGAGCTTCTTTTTTTTTAAAGATTTGAGAGAGAAAGAACACACGTGGGAGGGAGGGGAAGATGGAGAGAGAGAATCTCAAGCAGACTGCCTGCTGAGTGTGGAGCCCAACATGGGGCTGACCCTGAGATCATGACCTGGGCTGAAATCAAGACTCAGACACTCAACTGTTTGAGCAACCCGGCATCCCCTGACTGTGAGCTTCTTGATGCCTAATATCTATCATGGTGCTTGCAATATGATTACAAAATAATCTTATAATTGGAAGCCATGACACCTGAAAGTAATTAAACTCACCATATTAAGTCTATTTCCAATAAAGCCATATAGTTTTGTAAAAAGTGGGACCAAGTAAATATTCATAATGATTATTCTGTAATTCACATCATACTGTAATAGCTACCAGCATTAACTGAATACTTACTTTGTCTCAAGCTCTATAATTATTACATGCATACATCAGTTTATTTCCTTAACTCTATGAAACAGTACTATTCTCATTTTTAGATCTCAGGAAATAAACTCTTGGAGAACACAAGTAGTGTATGGCAAGAATGGGATTTCAATGAAGTTTGTTGACTTCAAAGCATAATGTAATTTAGTGAATAAATGGTCAGATTTTGGAATCAGGAAGTAATAAGTTCAAATTTCAGTTCCATCATATTATTACCTGGTTAAACAGAGCTTTAGTCTCATTTGTAAAGTGGGAATAAAATAATAAATACCATATATTTTATAATAAATTAAAAGGACATAAAAAACACATAGTAAATTGCTTATCACTTTGTAGTCTACAAAATATCACTTTTAATTATTGAAGCTGAGAGATTTAGTTGATTTTTTTTTTTTAAGATTTTATTTATTTATTTGAGACAGAGAGAATGAGAGACAGAGAGCATGAGAGGGGGGGAGGGTCAGAGGAAGAAGCAGACTCCCTGCCGAGCAGGGAGCCCGATGCGGGACTCGATCCCGGGACTCCAGGATCATGACCTGAGCCGAAGGCAGTCGCTTAACCAACTGAGCCACCCAGGCGCCCCCAAGTTGATTTTTAATAAAGCCAATTTATTAAGATCAGAGTTTGACTAGATCTCAGATCTTTTAAATTTCTCTCTAGTGTTTTTCTTCAAACATTTTCATATACATTAATTATGGGGCTGGTTAAAAAAGTTCTGTAACTTTTTTTAGAAAATTACAATTGTATTTATGTTGAAATCACACTATTTTTTCTTCCTGTCCATGTATAGCAAAATGTAACTTTAAGTCATCTTGAAATATCCATGGGGATAAAATTCCCATAGGTCTCTATTCTAAGAACTATCTACCCGCCCACCCCCTCCCACAGGATATTCTTTAGTCCTTTATAAAAATAATAAAAAGAAGTAATAATTATAAATGTGTGGTAGGTGTATAATCATTATCAATAATTTTATAAAAAATTATGTATCATGGATACTTTGTAAAAACAAGTATTTGTGAATGTTAGTTACATTATCAGTTAATACTTTAAAGCATTTTTTATATCTTTTATTTATGAAATGCTATAAGAAGGTCTACTAAAATTTTAAGATTTTTAAAAAATATTGTTTGATAGTTATTCAAATTAATGCCTACCACAGTATACTACATGCATTCTCTTGGTTGTTAGTAAACTTAATTTTGAATTAATAAAATAAATACTAATTTCAAGATGGAGATATATTCAGTTATGTCTACTTCTGAAAAATACTTATAAAATATTTCTATAACATTCGCAGGAAGGTTTCACAGGCTGTACCTCATTTGAAACTCACCACTAGATATGCTAAATTTGATTTACATTTTATAGAACAGGAAACTCAGGCAGACAGGATTCAGTTACTTACTTGAGATCAGATAACTATTAAGCAGAATTTGAATTCTAACTCATGTCTTTCAAATCCAAAGCCCATGATTTTTCACTTACTATATGGCAAGAAATAGATTGTTTAAACTCCAGAAAAGTATCCTAATAAAATTGGTATGTTATTTAAACACTTTAAACTAATGAAATATTAATAGTAACAAATAAATAAAATCTAGCTGCCATTGTTTTAAATCACCCAGTCTTCATTCTCCATATTGTTAGTTACTTTTAAATTTTAAGTTAAAATAAACTTTGACAAAATAATGAAATAGCAATACAAAATATTACCTAAAATCTGATCCAACTCTCTTCCCATTTTCTGGTTCTCCTGGATCTGGGCATAGATTGGAAGCTGTTTTAATACCTCCCTCATTTACTGTAACAACAGGAAAAAAAAAAAAAAGAATCAAAACATGATTAGAAAATCAAGAAAAATGTTAATTGAAAAATGTACATAAAATATATTCTTACATTTTTTATAATCACTATAGTTTAAATGTAGAAAGATTAAATATAATTTTATAACCCAGTAACAAAGACAAAGCATTTTTGCTATTAGTGGACCTGTAAGTTTGATATTCATCTTCAATGACATACTAGTCTGAATATTAACACATTGACAGTTAACACTTTATTTTTAATTACTACCAAATTGTGAAATCTCTGGAAATGCATTCCCAGGGTATCAGTGCCAGAGTTTCCATTAATTATTGGCAGTAAAGCAGTTATAACCAGTTATGACAGTATCATTTGGGTACCCATTATTTTTAAAGTTCCAATAGAAAAACAAGACCCTATGGGAAAAGTTTAAGATTGTTAGCACTTCCTGTTTGGCATATAATGAAGCAGTGTGCTCTACCAATGTTAAAGTAAGACTATGGTTCCTATTACCACACATGTCAGTGAATTATGATATAATGCTGAAAACCAAAATAATGGCTTTTCCGTGTAGCAATAGATATGATTATGTTTTCCTTGCCATCATACACATTTTCAGCAGTTTCTCCAGGACACTCAATTAATGAAAGATTCATTAATATTTTCAATGAATGTGATCACAGTGGGTAACTAAATCCCCAAGATAGGTATCTTAATGGGAACCTGATAGTTCTGATATATGTGAGTGATATTATTTCATAAATTCAGTCTCTTAATGAACTAGAGAATAACTGTTATTTTGCTCTTCATTAACTTATCTGCTTTTTGAGAAAAGAATAGAACCTGAGCAGAGATTCCACAGAGGAAAAAAAATCTAAACTTTGTAATGTTTCTCAACCTACACTGTGGATCTGAGCCACTTGTGGAACTTTCTTTAAAAAATGAAGATGTGTGTTTCTACCTAGATATTCTGACACAATTACTCTAGGGCAGGACCCTGAGCATCAGTTTTGTGTTTATTTTGTTTTTCAGTAACCCTTTAGGTGATTCTAAGGTAAAGTCAATGTTGAGAACTGCTGGATCTCTGCATCATTTAGTTCAGATTGATCAATATGTTCAAAATGACTTATCAGATAACAAGGTAACTATCAGATAATGTCCCAATAGTCATAATTCTGGTAAAATCATATTTTCAATTAGATATGAAATTTTGCATTTGTGCCCTTCATTCTTTTAAAATCACTTTCCTAAATATCCCCAACCAATATCCTTATTGACAACTTTATTACATATTCACCAATCTCTGCAAAATATATGATAGTTTCACTTTTCTTGGTCTGATGACTTGCTACTTCATTCCTCTTTACCTTTCTGGGTTGTTTTGTTTGGTTTTGTTTTTGGCCCATTCTCTTACTTTTGACTACTCTTTTACTTTATGGTGGAAAAATTCAAAGGCATTGGCCTACAGTTCTCCATATTTTATATTTCCCTCATGGCTTGAGAAATTACCTCTTTGCTAACAAGTTCCAATATATCGTTTTGTCATTTTTTTCCAAGCTCCATTCCTGCTCCTTCAGTGATCTACTACTAGGTAATCCCACCAAAATTCCCATTGCTATCTGAGGTGCATGCTCAGATCCAATGTAATCAATGATCACTGATGCTTTTGTGCACTCCATTATCGTTCACCTCCAATCCATCTTGAGTCCTAGAGGAGGACTAAACTTCCTCAAACACCGTTTTTATTACTGTACAAATCTCCCATGATTCAAGATTTCTACTGTATCAGTTGTATTTCCCACTAGTCCATAACTCAAGTCCAACGTGTTCTTCATTGTTCTGCAGTTTTACTCGTAAGACATGCTCACCCCTGCTTTATTTGTACTTCCTCCTATCTCAATGTTTTCCCTTTCTTCCTCCTTAGCTATCAAAATTCTAACTAATTTTCAAGACTCAGTCCAAGTCCCACTTTCTGCAAAATACAATCTCTAATTTTACCACAGTATTCTAATCCCTGTTATATAACATGGGAAATTTTATATTTAGTTTTAAAATTCTTTATCATATTATAAATTAGTAGTTTCACATTCCTTAGTCATATATACAAAGAGATTATATACTTGATAAAGATAAGAGAAAAACATAATATACCCACAATGCCTAGGTAGGGCTTAATAACCTCTCAGTAAATATACCCTAGTCATTTGATTAACAACAATACCTGGTATATTGTTTTCAATGAATCAAGTACTTTCTATGGGAAGCACTCTCTTTCCTTTTAAAATGGCTTTTGAAAATGTTGTAGTTTATGTCGTTTAAATGTGATTTTTTGATATGGTTTAGAGATAAAGAAGTGGCATGACTTGAGCTTACCTACTTTATTACAATGTATAACACAGATTATAGGTTAATATAAAAGTGATCTGTGAATACATTATTAGAAAAGAAAAATAATAAAAATTCATTTTTTCCCATTTCATCATCATTATTACCTCAAAAAGTAAACCTGTGGTTAATATGAATTTAACAATAGCTAACGCTTAACACGGTAGTATGTGTCAGGAACTATTCTACATTCTTTACACGTATCGACTTCATAACATTCTAAAAGGAGCTACTATTATTATATACTTCCTACAGGTGCAGAAACTAAGTCATGAAGAGGTTAAAAATGTTTCCAAAGTCATACTGTTAGTGCCTTAGTCTAGGTTTAAACCTTGGCAGACTGATTCAAAAAATTCTACTCTTGAACCCTAGCCCTCCATCCTGTCCAGAAAGCTCAGCAAGGCAAAATGACATCACTAATTACAATTCAACACTCTTAACCAAATGTTTTATCTTAAAATGCAGAGCATATCTATAATTTTTACCATTTTCAATTAATTCTAGTCCTTATGGTTTTAATTGTTAAGTTATTTTTTGTCTATTTGGAAGTGTCCTTTAAACCACTCTTTTTGGATATCTGCAATAGGGGAAAGGCTTTCCGATTTAAAATGTAAAGAGAAGGGGAGAACTTCTGCATGATACATGTATTTAATATTCTTTGAAAATATTTAAAATTTAAAAATAAATAACAAAGTGTGTAATATCTTATTTCTCTGAAATTGAATATTTCATAACTTCCCATAGCTAGTGATACCAAGACATTCAAATGAAGTTAGTAGTATTCATTCAATAGTTTCCTTCACTACATAAGGATAGATTAACAATTGGACAGATTTATCACTTGAATAGTTGAATAGTAACCTGCAGAGTTGTTAGAACATGAGTGTTCTTTAAGTGTTTAATTACATGGACTGAGTGCTACCTCTTGAAAAGAGCATCACTATGGGGAATACTGTTTTTGCTCTGATCTCTAAGGATATTTATTATGCCCATTATTATCATTAATGCAACATGAGTTCTTTGCCCCACACAAAAGTGGATAAAAGAAGGGAGGTACAGGATTTTAAAAAACAAATGAATTGTAATTTCTTATAACCCTGAAGTTACGGGCTTATGGGTTTATAAATATGGTACAGGAATCTTAATTAATTTACCATATTATTACATGTTCTAGCTTGAAAACATAAACTTAGTCAACAGAAAGATATAATAAGTATGCATCAGGAAATAGTCATCTTTTACATGTATCAACTCATTTAATCTTCACAACAATCTTAAGGGTAGTTTATAATAAGCACGTTTTCTGAGGTTTCTGATTGTATACGGCACATAATTTACTCCAAAAATAAAGGCAAGTAGATTCTGGAAAGAATTCTCCACATTACCTCACCCAGCTGGTTACATTGCCACCTTTCTTAGACTCTTTTATATTAGATTTTAAATTTTTATTCCACCTTATGAAATACAGTGTTTTGGATCTTGTTCTGAACTCAAACATCATGGATGTTGACAGAGTGCTATTTTATACTACATATTCTACAAAGAATTGCCTCTTAACTCATTTGGCTTCCCAATAAAATATTGGATCCTTGCCATCTGGGACTGTATTTTATTCCCTCTTTTACTTTCTTTGTCTAGCATGGTATTGGCTTGGAGAAGTAGCTCAAATAGAATCAAAGAATGAATGAATAACATGAAATGAATGAAAGTACAGATTTGGAGATAAAATAAAATTGAAAAAAATACATTATGGGAAGCTCACAGTTTCTTCATAATTCTACCTTAATATTCTAGAAGACCCTAGTAGAAAAGTTGGCAAGACTACTAGTTCACTAATTTCAACATTTTAAAATATTTTTAAAATGTTTTTATCTTTAAAACTTAAAAAAAAATCTACTTTTTCCCCTTTATTGACAAATCTATACTTTTTGATGAAAAACAAGGGATGAATAGAGGCTTTTAGAGGTCAGGTATTAAAGCTGGAAAAAGAATTGAAATTAGCATTTAAACAACCAAATGTTCCCCATGAACACTGATGCAGCTTCCTGGATCTCCTCTCTCTCTCTCTTTTTTTTTTTTTATTACTGTGTTGCTTCCTGGATCTCTTATTAATTTGTTTCCTAGTTAAACTTTAAAGGGGCTACTGTGGGGAGACATGCTTTGGCAACGTGTCTTGTCCTCGCTTATGCTCACTTCTGGCAGTTCCAGTAACAGAACTGACTGTATTTTTCAAAAAAATACAAGGTTTGGTTTGTTTTTTGTTTTTTCATTTGAAAGGTTTGTATAAGAATTCTATCCTTTTAAAATTATTTGGCCCTGCATTGAATAAATGATATCAGAGAGGGGAAGACTCAAATTCTTACTTGTTAATAAATAATAATGATAAATATTAAAATATAACCTTTTCTATAAACAACCAGAGAGAATGTACTTTTGAAACTATGAGATATTTGAAAAAAAATGTAGTGAAATGAAATTTAATATAATGCTGATTTGTTATTTTGTGACTATAAGAAATTGGCAATACATAATTTGTTTTTATTTGTGATTATTTATATTAAAAAATAAAAATAAAAAAGCACAAGAATATTTTTCATCTTTTACATAAGATGTAATGGATAAATGCAAATTATGTTTTAAAATATGAAATAAATTAACATTTTTTGCTTCATGTTTAACTTCTTTTGCCTCGTTAACTTTTTTCCTGACAATTTTAAATCAAATATTCTTTAAATAAAATATTTTTAAAAGAATTAGGCTTTTTGCCTACCAGATACACTGTTATGTCTAAATTCCTTTCTTGCTCACCTCCCATAACCCCTAGGCAAGAGCAACGAAAATAATATGTCCACTAAAGCAAAATACCAAATATAGAGAGTTACATACATTCTAATGCATTGATAAATCTTAGCTATTTTAGTATAAATAGCCTGAATTTCCCAGGACATCTGAAAACTCGAAGCATGTAGCATATAAAATGACATTTATATAGCCAAATGAGCCAAAGGGTGAACCAGCATAGTTTATAATTCTATAAACTTAGAGTTCCAAAATAAATATATTGTCTAGACAAAATATTAGAAAAAAAGGTAGTAAACCTAATATTTAAGTCTGCAAAGATATAACTTTTACTTCATATTTACATGATGAAATTTGGTATGCCAGGATAGTCTTCTGGCAAAATTTTTCTGTTTATATTTTCTTTTATAGGAAGAATGTCCTTCCAAAATGTATCAAGTAATTTATATATGAGAAATTTATTTTCCCTAAACCCAGACAGATATGTTTTTAACACCCAAAATATAACAAGAAATCATAATTATACAGCTAAGTACTTTGAAATGAACTGTTTAGGGCTTTGCAAAAGGTGACCTAATTTGATCAATGATTTCCTACTGATATCTGCTATTTTTGGCTTAGTATTTTCAAATATAACAAAATGTAAAATCACATTTTAAAAGTATGACACTTTAAAATGTTTGATAACATATAGGCTCTGAGGTTTTTTTTTTTTTTTGACAATTGATGTAATTGCTCAATTTCTGACATTTACCATTATATATACAAGTCAATAAACATGAAGATAAAATCCTTTTCTGATATAACTATAATGAATAATCTTTGTTAAAGAAATAGCTATAAACTCATTTTATCAGATTATTTGGAATTGAATAAAAATAATAATGCTAGAAATATATTCCTGTTAAAAAATAATATATGCTATTTATATTAATCTTATTTACTATCAATATATCATTTTAGAAGTCAGATGTTGTGTCATTAATGGTTTCTTTCCAAATTTATTAAATATGCATATAATGAACAATAGGGTAGAAAATTCCTACAAACTGCTATTGATTTATAACACAAATACAAGTAGCATAGCTCTCCTAAAAATTTTATTATATGTTTACAATAGTATATATGAATGCTCTAATTCAGTGATTCTTAATTTGAGATTCAAGGATGAACTTCAGATGATCTATAAAATCCTGAGTATTAAGCAAAATTGTGTACTGGGGCAGCATATAAATGTGTATATTTCAGGCCATTTTGTGATTTTTCAAGAGAAAACAAAAATTAATTCTATAGTTAATAATTAATTTATAAAAGACTTGACTTAAAGGGTATGGATAATTCAAATTGAGAATATATTTTTTCTTAAATAAAAAATTGCTATAAAAAGAAATATTTTCCTTAGAAAAATAACTATGTTGAACAAAAATTCCTGTAAGAAATCGCCAATTTAAGAAATTACCAATTTAAGAAATTTCACTCATTTTTTTATCTTACATCCTAGAATTATAAAACTAGAATGCTATCCAACATACTAGCCCAAAGAGAATTTTTCCACCTCTCAGCTTGGGAGTTTACCACATTAATCCATTAACTCAATGTACATTCAAATACAAGAAAATATTGAATAATAATCATGCATGTTATATAGATATTAATGCAGTTAATTTGGTAAATACACAAACATTTTTATAAAACACACACAAACAACACAGACACCACAAACTTCACTCTTGCACTAGAGAAAGTAACAAAAAAGGAGTACACTCACAGATAGAAAACTTGTTGCTGTTGTCTTTCCCTGGAAACAATTTAAATCCTCTAGATTTAAAATCTATGGCCTTTTTCACTAGTTAAGAAAACAAACAAAAACATGTATCAGGATATACAATTTTAAAATAAAATTCAAGTTAACAAATTTTGTTAGCATTGAATTATGCAAGTTAAAGAAACTGCTTTCTTACGCCTGATGTAGATACCCAGAAGAAAATAAAAAAGATAATACAGCAATATAATCACTAAGTAGTAAAATACCAAGCAGTAGTGAAGGATTTTAAGTGTTCTATAGGGAGAATCCTGCATATATGTGTGGATATGTTTTTAAATATTATGCAAGTTTTTATATGAGAGCAAAACATTAACACTTTATATAACTTGAGTTCATCAAGTTTTATGGAAAAATTAAACTAGAAAAATAAAAATACTGAGACATTATAAAAGGGGAAAGAATTTAATGAACTAGGTTCTTAAACTAATATAATTTTTTAGGTAATTTAGCCTAAGTGAAATATTAGGACACACTTAAGAAAATGGTATTGGAAAAACTTAATATATATTTTAGTATTTCTGCCAATAACTATTTATTTTCAAAGTCATGGCTTTTGAACTGATGGTCTATAAAATTTATAAAAGTGAATTACAACTATTTGGGTTTCACCTAAAATAACTTGCTATTGTTTTTGATATTATGATATTGAAAGTATCATGAGAGGCTGGTGTATTTCATTGTGCACTGTTTTAAAATAGATATGACTGTATTTACCTAAAAGGTAAATATAAATTCAATGAAGTAACTGAAATATTTTTTAAAACAATTTTCAAGTATTTTAGATAAAGGAAAAGAGTATAAATTATTTGATTAACTACAGTTGCTATGTACTTTTTTTTTTTTTAAAGATTTTATTTATTTATCTGAGAGAATGGGAGACAGAGAGCATGAGAGGGGAAGGGTCAGAGGGAGAAGCAGACCCCCTGCTGAGCAGGGAGCCTGATGTGGGACTTGATCCCGGGACTCCAGAATCATGACCTGAGCCGAAGGCAGTTGCTTAACCAACTGAGCCACCCAGGCGCCCGCTATGTACTTTTTAAAAGTGATAAACAATAATGACACCAAGTGAAATAAAGGAAATCTATTTAATTGAAACCCCACTAATTAAAAAAAGTTATGCAACCTGATCTCATGAGACATTT
Organism: Neomonachus schauinslandi; assembly: GCF_002201575.2. NCBI lineage: Eukaryota > Metazoa > Chordata > Mammalia > Carnivora > Phocidae > Neomonachus > Neomonachus schauinslandi. The sequence goes on from NC_058406.1 coordinate 162,446,651, forward strand.
AAATATCAATTATTTTCTTTTAAAAACCAGCATGAATAATAATGCAAGGGATATACTTAACTTCTTCAATTATAATTTAGAAATTTTTACATATTGATTTTTATAAGATTTACAGTCTAGGGATTACATTAGGCAGTTAGGTTTTGTTCAGGCCATGAATTGGAAAAAAGCAATACTGATTTTTGTTAGATAGCTTAAAATGATCATTTCATTAATTCTTACTTGCTATTTTACCCACGTAGTTCATATCACGGGTATTTTATTAGTTTTGAAACATTTTATGTGATTTGTTTCTTATTAATACCTCAAAAGTAGAAGGGTGAGACAGGGTCTTATGATTTACTAGAATATATAGTTATGGACTATTATACTTACTATGTTTAAAAAAGGAAGGAAATGACCATTGGAGCAAGATTTAAGAGACCCGATTCTTAGCAATTATTAGTTGTGTGATTTTGAACAAGAATCTGTCTTTTGACCTCAGGCTTTTCTCTTAAAATAAGAGGCTAGGACTAGATGACAGCTCAGTCTCTTGATAGCTCTGAGATTCTTTATCAGGAAAAGAAAGACCACCTTTGAAAATTGTCTTTCTTCTCTTCCACATCTCCCTCCCCATGGTAAGCCAGAGTTCGATTCTACTGCAGTATTCAACTGCTCTAAATTTAGTTCTGCCACTTTGTGAATTTTCCTGTTTTCCTTAAGTTCTTCTTAATAAAATATACATTTTATATTTTGAGGCAAAGTTCTAGATAATCTCAATCCAAACGTGAATTATAAATAGGAATTCTACCTCTACTTTCCTCTGCACTATAACATGTGACTTCAACTATTACAGATGAGCCTGAAGATTTCATGGTAGTTTTAGCATAAATCTGGAATTCTTTAAAGAATAAAGAAAAAATTGTAAACCCAAAGGCCAAAATTGAAGAAGAAAAGGCCAGAAGGTCAAAAAGAGCTCAATTCTATAACGTGTACCTGGGAATAAAGAATGTTGAAAACTACAGAGGGGTGTGTGTGTGTGTATGTGTGTGTGTGTGTAAAGGTTTATGTAAGTTGCTTGCATTTAGACTTGTTTATGTGGTTGGGTGAAGTCAGTAACAATACCTAGCTCAAAAAGCATCACCTCAGACCAAAGAGTTGTAAATATTTTCCTGGTTCTAAAGGGACCTAGTTTTATTATTATTATTATTATTATTTACTCTTTTAAGCATCTGTTTTTCAATTTCAATTGAAGAAAAAAAATCTATCTTTTTAAAATGTGTTCTGATGTAATACAGATGCAGAAGATAGAAGGCCAGGAGAATATCCATTTTAGAGGAGAAAAAGGAATGAATGGAAAATAATATTAAATTTTAATTCACAAAAAACTTTATGTTAAACAGTAAACACATACTTTAGATCTTTTTATGATTTCAATAAAAAGAATACATAATGTATATCTCTTTAGAAATAAATTGAAAGAACAAATACTGCAAGTACCAACTATAAGACCCTACTCTAAATTATGTATCAGTGAAATGTTAAACCTAAAGTATATGCCATAAAAATATAAATTTTGTCATGTATTACAAGGTATATATACTAAATAACAACATACCATTAAGCAATGAGTGCTTCTATTAACCATATTTAACTTATTATAAAATTAACCTGATCTTTTTAACAGGTATATCTCAGTAATAAGCATATAAACTTTATTTTATCATGGAGATATATTAAAATGTGTTGTGGTCTATAAATACAGGTTAAAAAAATGTTAAATAATGGTGTGTTGTTTGTGCCAATTCCTCTCACTGAACTCTGACCTTCTCAAAGGCAGAAATAGCATTTTACTCACGTGGAATTTCTATGAGTGTATGACTGAATGAATACATGCAATATTGTAAATTTTGGCTCTTTCAACTAAAGACATTTTGTTGGGAGGATTTCCTTTATTAATTATAAATCAGGAGGGAAAAAGTGATAAAAGAATGCATGTTCAAGTAGAAGTAGTTTCATGTATAAAGCTATTTTTAAATATATAAAAACTATATGTTCTAATAATTTTTTTAAATTTCATTAAATGCAAGACATGTAGACATATGCACAAATAACTATTTCATTTGTTTTCTTCTGCTTTTCACATGCTAAACAGTTTTTAACTTTTTTTATTGCTTTTTTGGTTTGACTTACGCTTTTTTTAGTATTAGGGAAATATTTTACAATATGGAAAAAATCTAGAGAAAGGACTTCATTAGGGCAACAATCAAATCCACAATCTACCTTTATTTTTTTTATTTTTTTCAGTTTTAAGCCCTGGACACTAAAAAAAACCATTTTGTTTCTGTTATCTTTGTTAAAGCAGTTTTATTTATTTTATTTTATTTATTTATTTATTTGACAGAGAGAGACACAGAGAGAGAGGGAACACAAGCAAGGAGAGTGGGAGAGGGAGAAGCAGGCTCCCCTGAGCAGGGAGCCCAATGTGGGGCTCGATCCCAGGACCCTGAGATCATGACCTGAGCCGAAGGCAGATGCTTAACCGACTGAGCCACCCAGGCGTCCCTGTTAGAGCAGTTTTAAACCACTGTACTGTAGGGGATTAGCACTGCAGTATTTTTCAGATCAATCATTATTCTATTATCTTCAAAATCAATTTGAAATCTAAAATGTATTTTAAAACTCACCAAAAAATGGTGATTGATGTTTCTTAAGACTCATGTAATTTCCATGTTAATCAACTAAAAATCACCTATTTGAAATTATTGAATTTATAATGCCTTTTATTAAAATTAACCATATATGCACATACATATGTGTGTGTGCATATGTGTCTGAAATAGGAGGCATATGACTTTCTTTTTATGTTAGAGAATCTTTATTAGTGTAACCTGAGGATATATGGTATTACTAGGAGAAAATCAATTGGAAGGTAGTAGATTTAGTGTTGGTGTCAGCGTTTAATGTTAGGAACTGACCATATCACACAGTTGTGATAAAGGGAATTCAACCATCAGTTGGAGGTTTGGAAAAGATCTTTAACTGTTCCCACTATCACTGAGCTTCTAAAACTTAAAGTCATAAGACATCTCCTGGTTTCAAGTTCCTTATTTGAAAATTAATGGACTCTTTACTACATAATCTCAAAAGTCAGATACCTGCATTTTTTATATTCTTTCATTGCTACATATAGATAGCATGCAATTTTATAGAACTATGATCTTTGAAAAGGAAAAAAAAACAGACATATTTAGTATTAGTAAGGAGCAGAACATTTTTCCATTGGAAAAAAATATTTCAGATTTCTATGGGACTCTAGTAGAAGAACAATGGCATTATTTACTGAGTGTTACCTTTCATTTTCTACCTTGATTATATTCTAACACAATAAAAATAAAACAAATGCAATATTCTGTTCATTATCATAATCTTCTAAATTTGTAGTATTTATTTTTACAATAATTTATCTTGTAAGTGTCAGTAGCTGCATTATAAATCTGTGATTAAATCAGATTATAGTTCTTTGGAAAAGTAATTCATTTCTTTTGAGAAAGTAAGTCATCTTATCTTATTGATGGGGGGGGTTACTTTTGCCTCATTTTAACTTTTCAACTCTTTTCTACTGTGTTTGATATCATGATACTGGGATGTATAATTCTTCTTATTTTGAATTAATTGCAATCCTATCTTTATCTTTATACTGAATAAGTAAATTACACTAATAAAATAATTCCTTTAGGTTTTGTTTTGGTTATTAATACTAAGATGTGTGTGGGTTGTTTGATTTAGAGACTATAGCACATCTAACTATTGACAGTGGATTCAATTACCTGGGTACTAAGTAATATAATCAATCATTGGTTAGGAATTTTATTACAGGTCAATATCATGTTAAAGAATGGTGTGCTATTTGTAGTATTTCTATCACAGGGCTAGGAGTTGGGACACCCATGTGCTAGTCCCAAAAGACATGGGATAAGTTGTTTGACTTCTCTATTCATTTCTAAGAGATTCATTCATTTATTCTTAAGTATTTAGGTGTAGAATTTGGACCAAAGGGAAAAGGAAAGACTGATGTAATTGGAATACTCTAATTCTATCCCCAAATTTAAAATATATAGAGAGATTATAAAAACATCCAACCTTGTGAAGAGGATACATTTTGTTTGTTTGCTTGTTTGTTGTTTAAAGGAAATGGTGGCCCCATGAAACAGGGCTAAAGCACATTAAAATTTAACACCTGTTTTCTATATCCTATACTGGCAGAACAAAACACTTCTTCAGGACATTTTTAGCATGAAGGCATCTACTCGGTCCCTCCTTCCACATCATCCTTGGAAGAAGAAAGATCAAGAAACTATACTGACACTGGAGTAAAAGCTAGGCAATATTTTTGCAGTGTCTCCTTAACTATCTTTCATATAAGATTTACCACTTGATACAAATTTCTGAGAATAGAATTTTGCATTATAAACATTTCTGTAGTATAATTTTTAAAAATGATTGGAGATATTTTGCAGTTAGATCATGTTTCTGGATTATACACTGAAAAGGCATAATAGAAAATTCAGCAACATATTAGTAAGTGGCTTCTGAATCTTTGTGAAAAGTATTTTATTTACCAATATGTTAAAAGAAGAAAAATGGTACTGGCCACCATTTAATGAAAAAGGCAGTGGTACAACTAAATATGCTCAAAAGCACTGAAAAGTTCATTTGTAGAGACTTACATACTAGGCATATGTAAGATTCAAAATATTCTCAAATTTAAAATGATGGAATTAAATCAATTAAATGTAGTAAGAAATGATATATATTCAATTCTGAAATTACTTAAAATCTAATGCATTATCCCTTTTAAAATTGATAGGAATAAGTTATATGGTTCAGACACTCTAATTTTTTTTAAAGTCCTAAGCTTTGATTTATGCTACCATGCTAGTTTGTGGCTAGCACTCAATCTTGCATATAGAGTATATAAATACAAATGTATGTGTTGTCCAATTTTTAGCTGAAAGAAAATTTAAGATTATATATTGTATTACTATGCTTAAATTCCACAACAAATTTCAGGTATCAGAACACAGCAAGAGTTTAATAAATGTTAGTTATTCTTATCATTGTTATTACTAGTTATAATTTTAAGATCTAATCAGTTTCAGAGGCTAGGAGCTACAATATACTAAAAATTTTTCAACTATTCTGGGTCATGTCTTTTTCACTGTGTATAGATGGTATATAAGTTAAATCATCTACTTTCCCTGGATTTCTATATATATCTATCTATGTATCACCCCTAAAGCCTTTGACCAAAATAGTAAATTTAATAAAAATATATAGAAACATCCTTAGATATACAATCATACTAGTTTTTATGAACATAGGTATAGCTATTCAGCATATTTTAAGGCATTCTTGTAACAGGCCCATTTTCACTTTTACAAAAGAAGATTTTGAAGCTATAAAGTCTGAAAGTTTTAATGAGAACAACCTAGACCCTCAATCTTTGAAATCTTATTTTTTAATCATTTCAGATTGAGAAATAAGTGCATTTTTTTTACTTGGAAAACTAATAGAGTGACCAGAGTGGAAAGAGACATCATACTTTATAAAATCAATTTCTTAATTTTTACAAATCTGAATTTTGTTGCTTTTTTAAAAGATATTTTTATTTATTCATTTGAGACACAGAGATACAGAGAGAGAGAGCATGAGCAGGGGGAGAGGCAGAGGGAGAGGGAGAAGCAGGTTGCCCGCTGAGCCAGAAGCCCGTTGTGGGGTGGGATCCCAGGACCCTGGGATCATGACCTGAGCCGAAGGCAGACGCTCAACCATTTGGGCCACGCAGGCACCCCAATTTTGTTGCTTTTTTTGAGATAATGGACGACTGAATAATTGGTTGAAAAATTACACAACTAATTATTGGATAAAGACTCTAAAATTTGTATATGGGCTTTCTTTCCTCCCAGAAATGGAACAAATTCAGGAATCCAAAACACTTATGTAGATACCAGCAGATGCACCCGCAATGCTTGGCGTAACAGGTCTTACAGTTATGGCATGCTGTAAAATGTCAGGATTATAAGAAAAATGTGGGATTTTTTATATTCTCTTTAGGGATTCTTATAATTGGCATAATAAAAGTCACCATGTGGGAAGAGTCACCATTGGTATGGTTCACAGACATTTTTAACACTTTTAAAACTGTCTTAATCTTTCATTGTTTTAATGCTCATTTTTCTGATAGCTTCGGAGGAACTTTTTAGATTATCTTTAGTTCTACCATTAAACATTAAGATCCACTCCATTCATTTCCCTAGGCCCTTTTTTGTTTTGATATATTCTTTTGAATAGAAATGATTTTCTATTCATTTTGTTTGTAATTTCTGTTCTCTTGTCATAATTTTCACATTTTAATTTTACTAAGGGTAATTTCGCTATAAAATATAACATGAAAAATGATAACGTTCTTTTTTTTTTTTAAGTAGGATGCTTAAGATAGCCCTGGTTTTCACATGAGTGCCTTAGGGAATATGAGGATTAGGCAAAACTTCCCAAATAATCTCAACAACAACAAAAAAAATACACCTGCAGTTTTATTAAGAACAAACAAAAAAAATCCTTTTTCTTATTCAAAATAAATGAAGTAATTTTATGTCCCATATTTGTTTTACATTTGACATCAGAGATCACTATAATGCTTTCTAATATGAAACTAATTGGGAAAGAAACAACTGCTTGAATAATAGTGAGCACAGTTAATGAATATCATCAGACTGAGGCAGTGGAATAGATTCATCCACTACAAATTTCATTGGTACAGGGAATAATTTTAAATAAAAAATCCAGGAAAATATTATTACCTTAATGAGTAACAATATTTCCTCATCTCTCTCATTTCAGATTATCATATTTTATCTAACTTCTTCACTGGAAGCCTTGGTATCATTGCCTGGCTTCTGCTTAAAACAAGCATAGATGGGGGGGGGGGGAACAAGCATAGATGGGCTCTGATAGTTATATCTGATGCAGAGTTATACTGCTGAAGAAATGATGTTGAGGCAGCAAAGAACTGATCATAACCCATCTATGTTCTATATTGTCTACATGCCTTTCCAGATCTATCCTCCTCGTTTTTTGGGCAGAAGATTGATCTGAATAGGCTACATCCTGCCACATAAATTGTGGCATTGTCTAGAAGGGCTGACACTAACTGGAGGCTTGTCAGAAAAGCAAACTACCAAGCCCCACCCCAGACCTATTGAATTAGAATTTACGGTTTAAGAAGATCCTCAGATGATTCTTACGTACATTTAAGTTTGTGAAGCACTAGATTCTATCAACAGGCTCCCTTATTCTCTGGAGAAGTCTACCAGGATGGTGGGAGGAAGGAAAGTTAGATCAGGATGATTCTGTAGGGTCTCTCACCATTACTTTGACTGGAATTGACTAGGACCTTAACTGAAGGTCACTAGTTTTTTCATCCCAGACTGATATACATCCCTTCGTCCAACATCTCCCTCCACTCATCCCAGTGGTCAGCAATGGTGAAGCCTAACTGCTACTACTCTGCATGACAGCATGATTGCCTGTGGCTTCTTTACATCCAGTCATTTAGAAATAATCCCTTTGTAAGGTAAACCCTTATTGAATTAGTCCATGTTCCACTGTTTCCCAATGGATTCTGAAGGATATGCCACTGATACATGAAAACCATTGGAGATATGTATTAAACATCCCTTAATGTATTTAAAACCACTCTTACACTTCAAAAGGTAACATTTAAGTAAAAATATGGGTGACTGTTGCTCATAATTCTACCATTAGTTGCTTACTTAATTCCTAGGGAATGTTTTGAAGAAGTACATATCTACTCTCTTTTCTAGCAATTTCTTTGCTCTGCCCAAGAAACAAAGAAAATTCACAAGGATAGAGTAGATAAAAAGATAAGTGAGTTGGCTGTACTAAAGTTAGAGAGTAACTGAATTAAGGGTAAACTGGCAAAAAAATATGAGGTAAATAGAAACCCAAGATGAATTGAATGCTATACATTATTTTGGTATAATTATACATGAGATCAGTATGGATAGTGTTAAATAAAGCTGAATATATTAGTTGCTTCCATAATTCTCTATCAATATTGCATTAAACTACCCATATTTATTTCTAAGGAATAACCTAAGAAATTTAACTTTGTGTTAATTATTTTCTTAATTTGTTCATGCTTTACCTTATATAATTTTTATATTACTAGAGCATATTTTCTTCCTATACCAGATCCAGAAGTGGGCAGTATCATTTATTGGTTGTGTATCTAAAGCACGGGCACTCTATGCCTACTGTTTTTTAAACCACAAAATATCCACTCAAAATGGGATTATTTTCCTCCTTTGCACAGATGTAAAATTGAGAAGCGCTAAGTAGATTTCCCAAGGTCATACACATGTTAGTTAAATACGTTCATTCAATTGACTCTGATACTTGAATCCTAGTGGCTATACCGCCTTCTGACTATGGAATAACAGCATTCCATATATTTAATCAGAACTCTCAAATGTATATCCCAGAAAACCACAAATAAATGGGATTAATATATACTATCCTCATTTACTTTTTAAATCAAAGCTTATCATATAAAATTTAAGCAGTCAACAATATCTGACTTTAAGCATGTTTCACTTTAATATGGAATAGAATTGGCTTCATTAACTTAATATTGAATAAAGATATTGATTATTTACTGATAGTGCCAAGTATAGTCCTATGGCTTGAAGTCTCTTAATACTTTATTTTAAAAATGTGAACAGATGAATAAAAAAGGTGTAGCACAAGCCAACTGCTATATGAAATTCAAATCATCCTGTAATCTTTTTAGTTAAACCATCTTTGGCTGCATTCCTTTCTAATGGAAAGTTCAGGAGAGTTGATAAACTTTATTTTTCCCTTAATGTAAGCCTTATAAATGAAAAATTTCTAACCTCTCTGGGATCTAGATAAAAGTCCATCTAGAAATTTGTCACTTTAATCCCATTTGGTATTGAGGAAGAAATGCCATTTGAAGAATATTTTAAACAAAGGAAAATCAACCATCAACACTAAAAAGCAATAAATCCATGATTTAGAATATAAATGATGTAATTGTGAAGAGAAAAATATTCTATGCAATGCACCCCAAACCTAATACCAGGCTGTTCTGCCATATATGAAGGTTCTGCTCTTCCTAAAATTGTAAGACTTAATTGTGTGATTTCACTCTGTGCACAGCAGGGCAGCCATATGCTCTAGAAAACTATATGCAAGAGAAGCAGCTTGTTGCAAAAGTGGGTGAAAATGCCCTGAAATAATTCTGAACAAGAGAAAAGTGTCTCTAACATAGGACCATTCCTTCATACTCCAAAAGGCAGAAGAGTCCACTTTGGCACCAACTTGGAGCACAGATAGAAAGTCTAGCCCCTTCAAAATATTTTAACAAGGGAAAAGATTTAAAAGTCCCAAGCATCACATTTACTGTGACCATTATTCACAGGTAAAATAATGAGCTCTGGTAACCATCAGGGGAAATCAGTGACACACAAAACCATTTTCATCTCCAATTTTTAAGCTTTCCTTTTTAATCAATGCAGTATATATTTTCTTCCTTTGTTTGCCCATTCTATAAAAATGAGACATAGTATGTTAATATAAGGAATAAGCTACCAAGATATATGGTTAGCAATTACTGACAAGCATAACGATGGGGTTGAAAATCAAAAAAAATAATAGCATTTATGAAGACCACTGTTTTTTGAGACGATAGTTCCAATTAACGTGAAAAGATATATGCCTTCTAAAATATACTCAAAGGAAAACAGAAACACAGGGTCATCAGTAGTTCTTAAAATCTCTTTGCAAAAGAATAACTCAAAATCATGGCTTGAGGGGTAGCATTGGATAAAAATGTTAAAATAGTTACTTGCAAGTTTATCAGTTGTGAAAAAAATGTTTTCATTGCTTAATATTGTCATAACGGTTCTCAGGCATTCAGGGTATTTTTATCTAATACCTTTCTAAAATATATAAACCTATTACTATCAAGTAAATTCTAACATTTATTTTTTCTCTTCTTTCTCCCTTAAGAGCAACTTACTCAACAAAATATAAAAATATATTTACTGGTATGAATAACACAGTTTTGACAATTTTACAAATGTGATGAAATGTGGTAATGGAATAGAAAATGAGGATGATAATAAATAATTATGTATTTAAATAATAAATCAGTACATTTCTAGACATGGATTTTTAAATTGCTACAAATATCAACGCTGAACACAGTTTTCCACAAAATAATATAATTAGGAAAAAGTCAAGAGAACAATGGAAAAAAAAAACAAAAAAATGACAAGATATTGATAAAGCATGCAATAGTCAATATTTATATGTAATACACTCACCTAAATGTTAATAATACCCTGTTAGATATGTATCTATTTGACCAATATCAAAGTTCTTCCATAAAAAATCAATAATTAACATAATAAATGAAAGTGTCTTACAAGAATCATATGCAACCAGATAATTTTTAAAAAGTTTTAAATCCTCTATTCTGTTATTATTTATGCTAAACATGCATGAAAATCCATACATCACTTAGTCTCATAAAGAAAGACCTGGGAATTCAAGCAGGCAAATGCAACTTTGCCATTTATATAAAATAGAAGATAATGCTTAATTATTCAATCATGAAAATTTTTGATTTGATAATCAAATTTTGTATCCTTCTTTTCACTGGTTTGCTTCCATCTATCAATTAACCTTCCAGAGATTTTGAAACATGCAAAGTAATAGTCTTTTTTTTTTTTTTTTTAAAGATTTTATTTATTTATTTGAGAGAGAGAGAATGAGAGAGAGCACATGAGAGGGGGGAGGGTCAGAGGGAGAAGCAGACTCCCCGCCGAGCAGGGAGCCCGATGCGGGACTCGATCCAGGGACTCCAGGATCATGACCTGAGCCGAAGGCAGTCGCTTAACCAACTGAGCCACCCAGGCGCCCGAAACATGCTAAGTAAAGGGAAACTAATCTTTGTGTGTTTTCTTTATTTGATAATACATTTTTTAAAAAATCCTTTCAAGTTATAGAATTTAGCATAAAAATTAAAAGTAATAGATGAGTTAAAATTTGACATGGAAATGCTTTCATCATTTATCCATACATTCATCGATCTTTCCAGTGAAATCGTAACTAATATAATAAGCTCAGTCATTCTTAAGAGTTGACAAAATTATTGTCATTAAAGTTGACCCAGGAAATCCATCTGCCCTAAAATATCCCCTCGACTCATGAATTTCCCACCACTAGAGTAATTCTTACAGAATTAAAATATAATTTTACTATATCCTCTGAGAGAGTTTATCAGCACTGGGAATATTTCAAGTGGAGAACAAGATCTCTTGGAGAATGGACAGAGAGCAGGTAGTATTTGACAAGTATTGCTCTCTCTCAATGATAATTATCCTCATGTAAATTCTTGCTATTCAGTGTATCAACATAACCTGTAGTCTTGTTAGAAGTGCAGAACCTCAGATTCCACCCAATTCCACCAAATCACAATCTGCATTTGAACAAGACTGCCAGGTGATTTGTATTCACATTGAAGTTTGAGAAGCATAGTCTAAAACTTAGACTCCCAGTCTCTATCAACTATTATTTGCACCTCTGTATACATTACTAATTTGTCTGCCTGCTCCTATTTAAATTTTTTCTTTAATTTCTTGTTGAAATAAGATCTTAAAGTTACATTAGATAATATCACTTCCCTGCTAAAGACCACCAATGGCTCCCATCTCTTTTAGATTAAAATAAAACTGTTTACCTGGGCCTCAGAGCCTACATGGTATGTGGTTTCCACCAGTTTCCCACCGCATCTCTACCCCTCTCCTCCTTGGCCACTGAACTCCAGCACACTGGGCTGCCTTTTTCTCAAGCAAAACTCAAAACTCTTTTTAGCTAGTTGTTTTCTCTACCTGATATGCTTTCTCCTGTGATCTTAGCATGGCTGTCTTCTTCCATGATGTTCAGGTCTCATTTTAACTTTCACCTCCTCAAAGAGGCCTTTCCTGCTCTCCAAACTAAGGTAGTCACCCATATATCACATAGCCTGTTTTAATTTTCTTCACCATCCTTGCTACCATCGGGTAGTTTTTTGCTTATTTGCATGTTGTCTTTTTCTCCTCACTTGAATATAAACTCAGTGAAGCAGGGTCTACTCATTTTTGTTCAATGTTATTTACTCAAGAACTGGAAGAAAGTCTGGTGTGTAAGTAACTCAGTAAACATTTGTTGAAGAAGGAAGGGAAAGGAAGGGAAGGGAGGGAGGGAAAGAGGGAGACAGAAAGGAAGGAAGATTGTTAAAGAAAAGAAGTGAGAAAAGAAATAGATTGAAAGAAAGAGATGAAGGGGGAGAAAGTCAGAAAGAAAATACAAAAAGGAAGGAAAGAAGAAAAGAAGAGGAAAGAAAAGAAAAAAGAAAAGGAGATCCTGAAGAAAGTAACTCTGTCATCTTAAACTTAAAAAGATAGAATTAGATCCTCAAATGGAGAGTTTTTAGAATTTAAGGCATATAGGTAGGCATTGGGGTCTGGGAGAAATGTTTATGTGGCCGAGTTCTCATCTACTGAAATAAGGAGAGAGCCTTCTGCAACTTCCTTGGTATTAGTGCTGGCCACATCTATGGTTGTTTTAACATTGGCTATACAATTTGATAACCATAACAATAAGCCCACATCAACTCAAACATCAAGAGGAAATAGAAGATGATGACAAATACATTTAATTAATATATATCTGGATAGATTTATAGACATTTAGGATTAGACGGGGCAGTAACAATCATATTACTGATATACTCTTTGATGCTTAAATGCTTTCTAAATAACTAATTTGTCCATCAAGCTGTGCTTGAATATCTTATTAGTGATTTGGGAATTCACTGCTTCCTGAAACACAAAATCCGTATTTGAACAAAACTCAATGTTAGAAGTCTTCTTTATAAAATTTTTTATCTCCCTGTGGTTCCATACACCAAATTCTACAACCTATGGCCGAACAAGTTTGATCTCTCTTACATATAACAACGCATCACATATTTGAAGATAGCTATAACTCATTCCCACTCACATATCATATTCATTCTGTAGCAATTCCTTCTCTTAGATGTGACAGCTTTTCTCTGCAGTTTTATCCCTACAATTTTTCCCTTAAAAATTAAGACCATATTCTTTTTTTTTTTTTTAAGATTTTATTTATTTATCTGAGACAGAATGAGAGAGAGAGAGAGCACATGAGAGGGGGGAGGGTCAGAGGGAGAAGCAGGCTCCCTGCCGAGCAGGGAACCCAATGCGGGACTCGATCCAGGGACTCCAGGATCATGACCTGAGCCGAAGGCAGTCGCTTAACCAACTGAGCCACCCAGGCACCCCAAATTAAGACCATATTCTACTTCTTTTGTATTCATCACATGCTTAGCAAAGAGATAATATGTTCAATAAAACCCTAATATTTGATGGACATATATCCATATCCATAAAGATCTAAGTAACCATCCATAAATTAACTTCTTTATTGTGCTACTGCTTATGAAGATTTAAAAAAAAAAACAAAAAGAACATGTTTTAGATTTACAAGTGTATACTCTCTAAAACTATTAATAGAATTTTTGAAAACAGTATTGGTTGCTTACAAGCTGTTGAAAATATTTAAAATTTTACATGTGGCCAGAAAGCCTATTAGTAGAAGGCATGTAGTAGGCACACAAAAACTATCACTTCAATACAATAAAGTTTTTGTCATATTACATTTTGGGTTTCGTTTTAACGAAATTCAAATATCACAGAATTTGACATCTGAATTAAACTAGAAATTTCAGTTTCTTTGATAGTCTGTTTTCCCTTTTCTGTTAAGCAATGTAAACGTTAAGATAAGCTAACTTGAAAAAATATTGCTTATGATAAAAATGAAAAAAAAATACTGCTTTTGTTTAGATAAAAACTGCTGACCTAAAATGAAGTTTTATGCTGAATTAACCATTCTTATCTTAAAGGTGAAAATAATAAAGAGTTCTAGTCAAAAACTGATGATTAAAATAGGTTTTCTTCTAGGCTGCTGTTAAAAAGAGGGGGGGAGTCTACATCATATTCAATTTTAGTTGAACATAATTTCATATTACTTTGTAAATCAGACTAAAGCTCTGCTTGATCCTATTGATATGATTAAACATACCATTAAACATACTATGAACAAATTGACTACACTATGTCAAAATAAACAGCAGCAATGGCTGTAAAATGCTCATAACACATTTGACTCCACAACATGTTATAATCATCTAAGTTAATATTCCACTAGGAAGAACAATAAAAGAGAGTTTATAATTATATATTGACATATACTAACTCTTCATAAGAATATATCCACATTTTATACTCGAAAACAGCAACTACCAATGCTGCTCATTAACGGCTGACAGAACTTGTCTACATATTGAGAAAAAAATATATTCTACAATATAAAAGGAAAACAATGTTAAATTAAATTATGTGGAGAAAACACATCTTAATGATTATTTTTTAAATGACATGACCATAAACTTCTTAAGAAACACCAATTGTGCTTATTATCTATATTACTTTAACGTTAATATCATCTAATACAAGGCTTTGCATATATTAGACCCTTATAAATCCTGAATAAATCAAAGAAAGAATGAATACTAGTCTAGCGATATGAACTAGCTCTTCATACATCCTCTGCCAGACCACAATTTTCTTTACAAAATAACGATGGTGTATTAGATGAATCTGAAATATCCTAGATAATTCTCAAATATATAATTCTAGAAGTACAGGATGCTCTACTTGTAATGTTTTATTTTTTAATTTTTTTAAAAGATTTTTTTTATTTATTTGACAGAGAGAGACACAGCTTGAGAAGGAACACAAGCAAGGGGACTGTGAGAAGGAAAAGCAGGCTTCCTGCTGAGCAGCGAGCCCGATGAGGGACTCGATCCCAGGACCCTGGGATCATGACCTGAGCCGAAGGCAGACACTTAACGACTGAGCCACTCAGGTGCCCCTCTACTTGTAATGTTTTAATTATATTATTACATAGGTCCTGTTACCTTAGATCAACTTTGAGCTGAAATCTCTTAGGGCTGAACTATACTGAACTATAGGGTTAGGGATTATGGGAAAAGATGGTTTAAGTAAATATTAATAAATAATTTCAAAAGAGCTTATAGTTAAGGTTGAAAGTATTCTGGTAAAATTTAAAATATTACTAGATATTATTACATTAACTAATTTTAGACATCTGGGTATTTTGTAAACTAAAAATATCAATTGTTTTTAGATTATTTATATGAATGTAAACTCCTATTAAGCATAGTTGAACACTTTCTGTATTTATTTTTGCATAGACTTCTCATATTTTTATTCAGCACAAGTATCTATTCAAAGCATTTTCATTGCATCTTGGGATAAACACAATGTACTAGTTTGAAACTTTTATTCCTATTTCAAGAACTAGTTCTAAAATCCTGTGTGCAGCCTTCCCTGACTTTTTACATTCAGTGGTAGTCGCTCTTCTTACTTCAATAGCATTTCAAAAATACTGTTCTGGTAGTATTTCTCACAGTAAATTTGTAATTACTTTTTTTTTTTTAAGTTATACAGACTACCTGATGGCATAACCTGCATTCTTCGTTTTTATACCTCTCCTCTCCAGTACAATGTCATGCACACAATAAGAGTTAAAACTCGTTGGTGAATAATTATACAAGTAACAATAATTAGTATTTGTTGAACACAAGTCAACAACTGTGCTCTATTTTTCCACACAGCTAACTATGAGGCAGGTTTTTACATTACTAAGAAGTTGAGATTTGAGAGTTGAGGTTATTGCCCAAGACCAGATAGCTAACAAGGGGCAAGTATAGACTCAGTCTAGTTCTCCAACCTCAGAACTAACTAGCAACGGTGGGCAATTTGGTTTTATCTTTCCACTGGGAGAAAATACCTAAGAATTTTTAGCACTTCCACCCAATACCATGTTTAATCCTCACAGAAACCCTAATGTAATACAATGTTACTATTTTACAGATGTGGAAATAGAGCTCTGATAGTTCATGTAACCTGCACAAGGTCTCACACATAGTAGGTGGCAAAAGTGGACTACAGTCCAGTCAATAAAAACTGAATTCTCCTTCTGAGGACGGCTGGACGCTAAGACCACAGGAAACTGTGGTGTGGTATTAATACACAGTTTAAAGAAGATCTAAACCAACATTGTTTATTAGTATTCTTCTTTCTTTTTTACTTTTTATTTCAATGTCAAGAGACTATTTCTAAATGAAGAAAATTGGAAATGGCTTTCTTTTACTGAGTAAAAGTAGAAAGTGAAAAACTATTTTAAGATAATTGAAAGTGAACTAACTGATTTTTTAAAAAATTTTATTTATTTATTTGTGAGAGAGAGCGAGAGCACAAGCAGGGGGGAGTGGCAGGCAGAGGGAGAAGCAGGCTTCTCGCTGGGCAAGGAGTCCAATGCGGGACTCCTTCCCAGGATCCTGGGATCATGACCTGAGCCAAAGACAGATGCTCAACCAATGGAGCCACCAGGCATCCCAAATTAACTGATGTTTTAACTATAGTATAATAGGAAAATTAATTGGAATAGTATTCTATAGAGAACTGAAAATATCTTTGATAAACATTCCAAGTTTTTTCTAATTATTCATTAATTGCATGGCTGTTATTGATAATAAATTAATTAGCTATGCTGATTTATAGTAAGTTAATACATAGATTTTGAGTCCACAGCACACAAGTACCAAGTACCAGATACTATGTGCAGGTTTAGTGTCCGTGTCTTCTTTGTGTTTATAGCGATATTGATGTCAATTCTAAGTACTTAATTGCCTCAATTTATTGAGAATAAATTGGGAACTAGTAATGATCAAAAGATATCACAAAATGAAAATGAAATTAGTGTGACTAAAGAAAAACTATAAAAAATAAACTAAATTATCATACAGTATAAAATAGTATGGACTTGAACACCTCAAAGGAACCTATGCAATCACAATCTCTATCACATATATGCTTTAAATGGTAATGACTTTCAGCAAAATAATAACCATTGCATAACATTAATATTTATTCATATGAAATTTATCAACTTTATAACTTTCTTGGGTTTAACTATAAATATCCTTCAATTTTATAAATGGATAAGAGCTATCAGCAAGACATATTTATATCTAGTTTTATGTTGTGAATTTTGAAGTGGAACTATATAAAAACAATATATTATTATGGGTTCATGAGAATATCAATGCCTTTTAGGAATTAAAAACACTGGCAAATTCATATTTATGACAAAATGAAGTCATTATCTTTAATACTGAAATACATAAATATTTGAGTATATTGGAAATTATAATTTTAAGACTTCTAAGAAATTTAGGTGAATGCTTTAGCTGGTCATATTGTAAATATTTATCCATTAGTTTAGCAAATATTATTTAAATATGTCTATGGTTCAGAAGCTGTTCTAGGCACTGGGAATGCAGCATGAACTAGACCCACCCAGTCCTTAGAGAGGTAAATTTTATAGGACAAGCCACAGGGCTAGTGATTACAAATGCAGGAAAAGTACAGAGTACAATGGTGAGTTATAAAAGAAAAACCTAACTTTCTTTTCATCTATATTTTTTTTTTTTTAAAGATTTTATTTATTTATTTGAGAGAGAGAGAATGAGAGACAGAGAGCACGAGAGGGAAGAGGGCAGAGGGAGAAGCAGACCCCCCGCTGAGCAGGGAGCCCGATGCGGGACTCGATCTCGGGACTCCAGGATCATGACCTGAGCCGAAGGCAGTCGCTTAACCGACTGAGCCACCCAGGCGCCCAAAACCTAACTTTCTTTGAGGTGACAATTTAAACTAAAATTTCAAAAGGGACTTAGAATGATCTGGTTGAAAGGATGGAAGGAATGGTTCATAAAAGTAGCTTGAAGTAAGAAAAGAACATGATATGTTTGGCCAACTACAAGAATTTCTGTTTGGACAAAAAAATATAGAGTGACTGTGAGAGTCATACAGGATGAATTTGGAGATATGGACAAAAGCCAGATCATGGAATCTCCTGTGGGTCATCACCAAGTCTTGGTTTTATTCCTAAGGTCATGGAGAAGCCATTGGAAGCTTCAAAGCAGTGGTGTGATGTGATCAAGTTTTAAAGGCAATTCTGACTACATTGTAGAGCATGGAATAGAAGAACAAAAGCTAATTTGTTTTCTCTAAAATAGCTAGAAAAAAATAAGAAATTAGTTTTGCATTATGTTCATTGACTCATTCAAAATGTCAGTTAAATGACTACTGTCTGCATATACCCTGTAACTCTTTGAGTATCTAATCAGCTACGAGCTTTACAAAATTCTCCTTGTACCACGAGATTGATTTCTCTATTTCTTCCACTCTATCTCAGTCTCTTGAAGGAGGGGGTCATCTATTATCTTTATTTTCTAGAACACATCCTGGTACTCAGTAGGCATCCCAGGCATGTCTGGTAAGCTGGAATTATTTTTATAAAGAATACTGCTTTGATGTCAGCCGATTCCAATTTGGAAATTTGGCCCTGCTAAGAGTCAAGTTTTCAAAGTCTATTGTATGTCTGAAAATATAGCTAAATATTGAGTGTTTTCAAAAACAATACTATTGACATAGGATAATAGGTCTCTTTTATTTCTAACATTTTTTACCCAAAATGTTAAAAGTTTGTGTCTCAAATGTAATAACTAGCTATCTGAAATCACTGAAACAGTTGATTACTGAAGAAGAGTCAGAAGAACCAATTCTAATTAATATAGAGATTTGATAAAAGTATAATAATTTCAGTCACTGAAAAAATAATGTACCATTTAGAATGTTTTCCATACACATAACTTAAACATAAATGAGAAATATTTATTTCAAAAGTAGATGGCACTACCAAATGGCTATTATATTCAGAAACACTATTTTAGAAAGAATATGGGAAAGGACGAAACATGTATTAGCTCTAAAATAGAGTTAGAAGATTTTGACAATTGAGAAAATTTGAGCATTGATTTAGAATTTATCAAGGAAGTAATATGCTTAATATGCTTATGAATGTGGTTCAAAATATTAGATTGAGTAATTTTCAAATCATTTTATTGAGTAACTACTACTATTCTTTTTCCAAAATGAATTATTTTTCCTAGTTTTATAAAATATTAATTTGTAACCCCAGAGTTTCTCATATCACTTGTGAGCAAACTTTGACTAAAGCAGTATTTGTATTATTCCTTGATTTATAAAATAAACTTATGTTTGAGAATTACCTGTCTTTTATTCAATGGGTTACAGAGGAGTTTGTCAATGTTAGCTCATGCAATTTTCCAAAGAGAGTGAAAAAACTGAAGAGAAGAGGGTTTTTCCCTAATGTTCTAATAATATTTACACTTTTTAAATTTCCTGGTACTAAGAAAAAGTTTCTACTTGATTAAGCAAATCATAAATTTTATCATGACTCCTATATTCTTAGCAGTGGAAATATGGTAAGAAAGCGAATAGAGAAGCAAGGTGATGTTGATTTAATTCTTTAAAGGAGACTACTACATGTTAAGAATTCATTTTAGGATGCTTATTAAAGAAAACTAAAGTACCTTCAGTATGGATTTTGATGGAAATGAGCTTCTGAGATATTTTCTGTATGATTTTCAACCAACTTATGGAAAGTTGTCTTGATTTTTCTCCTTCGTGTACACTAAGTACAGAATGCTTTCCATTACTTACATCATGCTCTGTATAAACCATGCCCAACCATGCTACATAAACCATAACCAGTTTGGAGAATATATGATGATGAGTTGGAAATAGAGTTGGAGTAGGTATTTTGTACTTGAAACATGTTCAATTAATATTTCCACCAAAGTATATATCGATATAAATGAAGTCCTTTTATTTTTGACTCTACACTGATTTTTTTTTTTTCATGAACTGCTCAATGAAACTTGCTACCAAGAAACAGAAAAATACTCTTGCTACACTTCCTAATTTTGTAAAAGGTAGACTTATGTTAATTAACTAGAAAATTACCAACATATGATTTGGCCTTTTTTCTATAAAAATTAGAAAGTTAATGGATATTTAAATTTGGATCCATAATCTCAATGAATAGCTGTTACCTCTTCAAAATGAGAAATCTCAGTACAATGATATAGCTCAGACGATAGGTAATTTAGATATAGAAGAGCAAGCTTTATAAAATAATCACCAGATAGAACGTTTCCATTTTGCCCAAATTATCTATTTTCTTAATTGTTAAATAGCATCTGTGTAACATAAAAATTTCATGCAAATACTGAAAATTACTACATAGGATAAATCATCAATGTGGAAATATGTCACACTTATTAATAGAAACTGGCTATTTTATTTTCAAATTATCTCGACATAACTGGCATGTAATATGCAATAGATATTTAGTACTTGTTTTTATTATTCCTTTTATGCTTTCTTTTCTTTCTACTTTACCCCCCCCCCCACCCAATATTTGTATTTCACTTTTTTTTTTTAATTTTTGTGCTTTCAAATTATTCACATTTTGGCTATTACTATCTATATTTTTCAGCTACTTTAAACTTTTTCTTTTGCTTCCTACATCTTGGCTCTCTTTCAGCTCATTCTCTAATTAGAGTCATTACCAAAATATAGCTTTGGCTGTAACTAAATGGGCACAAGTAAAATAACATCCAATACCTCTATGAGTAACAACTGCAAGCTCTTTAGTTCTTTCTATCTGTTCAGCATTTCTTGGTCTTCTCCTTGTACTTTGTGTATCTGCTTGATGAGGAGAGAGCCCGTCCTTGGACGTGTTGGGGTCCAGACCTGAATTTCTGAGATTCGTAACTTGCACCCGCTGTTCCTCGGAAAGTCTATGGATGGTGACAGCTGTAACACTGGATACAGTAACATCTGCAGATGTGCTAGCAACAGCAAAAGCACCAGTGGTAGTCCTGTTATGCTCCTCTAACTCACCAGTGGAGGTAGTGTGGGCCAATGTAGAAGAACCTGTGGGACACAGTAGCACTAGATGCTAACTTTTTCTTTTAAATTTTATTTTTTCTGATAAGTTTAATAAATTATATTCCCTTCTATTACCTTAAGGATAATCAACATGAAGAGGCAAAACACAAACAGGCCACTAGAATGTGAAGTAACCAGATCATATGATTGATTGCTTTGTATCAATCAACCTGTGAATAGATATCACACACAAATATACCACATTTTTAACTGTAATACATTAGGGGGGGGAAAGGCAAAATTGTAAACCCTTTATGTGGTCCTGAATCAATCTTCTTTGTTATTTATCTACAGATGAATATTAGCAACGAATGCCTGGCAAGTGACAAATTTTGACAGAATGGGTAACTGTGTAACCACACTTTTCCCAAAAGTATGCTTTGAATAGTCTGTGCCATATCTCTTCATAATTTCTGGGAAAAATATCAAACATTTCTATTTTAAGGTAAGCAAGTGAAGGAGAATTTAAAATCAAAGCCAAAATTAAAACAAAATGATTTAAAAAATAAAACTCTGAAGTAACTATTCTATGTAAATGTCTATCTTAACCTTGCTTGCCAGAAAACAGCCACATGATAAAATATTCAATGTCATGAGCTATACATGCTTTAGACTTTAGTGGATTGTTTTTGGAAGCTGGGTAATATTTTTCACTATTTTAAAGTAAAAGTTGAGATTAACCAATTTTCAACTAATTAAAAGTAAACAATCATATTTAGAAATGATTGAAATTAACTAATAGCTTGGAACTTTTATTCATGCAAAACTAACTTTAATAAATGGTTGAGAATATCCAAATATCTCATAAGCATTTCATGGCATATATTTCTCTACATTCTTAACCTTATTAAGGTTTCACAGTATTTTAAAAATAGATTTTAAAGGTGCCAAATTAGGGTTTTCTTTTTCTTTTCACTTAAACCTTCTTAAAAGATTGTCCATGGTAGTACATAATTCTTACAAAATGAAAAATGTAACCTTATAATAGAAGTATGAAATGGAATGAAGATATATTCAAAAAGATCTTGACATCTAAAATGCTTAACAAGAAAAAAATACTGAATTTTGGAAGTACAGCTACTAATTAAGAATAATCATCAGGTCCTGGTTAGAAAACTTCTGAGTATTTTTTAAGGCCAATGAGTGGTTTGTTTTCATATACTTGCCTTCTCAATAAACTGCATCTTGAGCTCCTATCCACAAAATATAACTAGATATTATAAACAAAAAGGCATAGGAATATTTAACCATTCTGCAAGAGGAAAATAATTTAGCCACTTAATGTGGTTTGGGCATGCTCTGCTTTTTTTTTTTTTTTTTTTTCCTCTTGTGTTGCAGGCAGGTGGCTAGTAGGGCCGGTAATTCTGATTTCTGCTTTAAAGCCAAAAAGGAAGTCAAACATGGGGTCCTCTCATTCATAAGCAAACAAAGGGACACATGACTGCTACTAATTTTGCCAGCCTAAATTGTTTTACCTTGGTAAATTTGATTGAAAAATTCAAAAGAATTAAATTATTGTATTTTGAGGGAGCCAAAGGTAAATGAGGTATGACAATTATGAGATTATTTTAAAGACCTTTAATATACTCTGAAACATCAGTCAGGAAGAAGTTGCTATTGAATATTTATCCAAGTCACTTTGTGAAGATTATGATCTCCTAAATCCATGTTGATTATGCAAATTGGCCAGTAACATTTACTAAGCTAATATTTAGTAAGATTTTTCTTTAATCACATGATTAAGCAATAACTATGCTTATAATACTAACATTTAGTAATTAACCTCATGGTAAATCAGACATTTGAAATGCCCATGTGCTTATTACTATAAAAACAATCACTTGATCCGTATTATCACCTGGGGAATTTAACTGAACTTTCCACTTTAGAAAGGAAGTATAAGATCAGGGGAGGATGAAAAACTAATACTTTAAAACTTTGCATAACTGTATCATAATTTCCAGAATTTAAATTTTATTTTAAAAGAGGAAACCACTTAACTATAAACGTATGTTGCAAATACAATCTAAAAGTATGAAAAAGAATTTGTACTCTATCTCAAATCTCAATGTTCTAACCTTACTCCACTGGATAGCTATTTATTATATTCTATCACTGAAGTCATTACAGTTAATCACAAATAATCTCTTGTGTTTGGGTCAGTAATTCTGGAATAATTATTGGGAACGTGTCTAGGTTTCTTCTGTAACTCATCCAAGACCTATAGACCAATTCCAAACACACATTTTCTTGAAGACAACAAGATAAATACAGGTCTTGACCAAATTTGAGAGTTAAAACTGATCTTTCTTAGCCTTTAGATCCAGGATTTGCTAGCAATTCCAGACCTAAAATCTTCAGTAATAGAACTCCACTTCTGATTAACAATGGTGGTGATTCAGTACTATCCTCTTAGCCTGAATGCAGAACAGGGTGGAGTGTTGGAATAAAGGATTGAAAAACCAACTTATCTAACAACCATAGTCCAACCAGATATATATTTCAACCAGATATTTTGCTAACTAGTTCCTATGTTTTATGTATATTTTGTGTTCCTATTCTTTCTTCCCCATACTAGAATGCAAGCTCCTTGAAGGCTGAGATTTTTGTTATTTTTTCTATTCACTGCTGAATACCTAGCATCTAGAACGGTGTCTGGTACACAGTAGATGCTCAAGAAATATTCATCAAAAGAAAGAATAAATGAATAAAGTTAGTAATGATGTTAAAATAATATTAACAATAATAATAAAGAGAATAAATTTCACAAATGAAATATGATCATAATTTTTACCCTGGCAAAGTCATATTTCCAACATATAATGAAGAGAAATTCCAAAGAGGAGAACTGACAATTTTGTTTTTAACTTTCAAAGACATCATTTTGAAAAAGTGTGGATTCTGAAGATTTATTTGCATAAGTGAGAGTTACTTGAAGATTTGTGTCATAATTCCCAACCCTTAAAAGTATACAATGTTCATGTGAAATGGGTTTACTTAGAATGTTCAAATTTCTGTAGAGTGAAAAGTAATCATATCTTATAATGGTAGGAGACAGAAGTGCATCTAAATGTAGTTAAATGTTTGATATATAAAATGGAATAACTTCTATAAAAAGTAACATTGATTTCCTTTATAAGGCAAAAATATCATCCATCACCACACAGTTATATCATATATTATATAACGATTTTATCTAAAATGTAGACCAATTTAGAATACTGGTTTTGGTACCACTTTAAATTGGTAGTGTGTGAAACACAGATTTTTAAATTGTCAGAATGCACCATTTATCATTTAACAGTTTAAAAACATTCAACATTTTTGCATACATAACTGTTTTATGAGGTAATTGCCAATGTTGGAAAAAGCCTTAGGATTATGTATAGCAACAATTCATTATTAAGTATATTATATAGCTAATCCAATATTAAAAGATATTTTGTTTTCTTTCAAGAATTTAAGTATGCTACACAATTAAGTAAACATTATTTTTAATAGCACAGTACTAAATGTATATGTTACACAATATACAACCCAAATTAAAGAATAAAATGTACATTCAGAAAATCCATTCTTCATTTGAAATCAAATTATGTATACAAGATGTGTTTTTCACAATTAGATTATCCTGCCATTAAATTGCTTGCAATATATTTAAAAATTAGATGTTTATAATATAAACACAGGTCTAATGTATATTTTATTAATATTCCTTAATAAAACATTTCTCAATATAACAAAAATAAAATGAAATGGTTTACATATATAAGCATGCTTCTATAAATCATAACTATATGTCATCTTTGGAACTATGATAATGGAAAATGACATATGTTACACATATAAATTGGCAAATTTATTTAACAGTAATCCTTACAATATTAAATTTGGACTATATTGTGTATTATAATGAAAATAATGTTTTTGAAGGCTTTCTTATTTCAACAATATATCTTTAAGAGACTAAGCATAATTCATATAAAGCCATTTATAAATGTGTCATTTAGAAAGTGTAACAAATGAAAACTCATTTCATAATTGAATTTTAATCTATGACCAAATTTTTAGCCTTACAGATTTTTGAAACAATTTTGTGCCACTCTGCTTTGTAATTATTGTTTAATTCGTCACAGAACTGAAGAACAGAATATGTTGCTAGAGATATGAGTGGATGGCCCAATACGTACACAGCTACATAAGTACATGTTAAAGATAATTACATATTCAAAGAAGTGGCTTTTAGATATTTATGTTTGGCATGTTATTTTATATACAAAATATATTCTGTTCCATTAATTTTAGTATTTCAAGTGAAACATTTGAATGAAAGTTTAACAAAATAATTCTAAGTGAATAATTTTGTGGCATTATGATATATAATGAAGAAAAATGCAATAAACATTTAACATGAAAACATGCAAAAGGAAAAATATACAAAATAACATCAAAATAAAATCTAAATACAACTAATGCAACAACTCTACTTGAGCCATTATTTAGATATTCTATAAATTTTAACATATGTAATCTAATGTATATGTTGTAGTTCTTCTTCTATTTACTATTACTTGGGTGAAACTTAAAGAAACATGTAAATAAGTGAGGTAACTTTTGAAAACTAATTGCAGCATATGGGAATGAGGTAAAACAAAGCCATTGCTTTGTTACATGCTATAATTTTTAGGAAGCATATTCTGGTTGGGTACATAACTTAGGTATTTTGCACGTTAAACATTATTAATTCCAGTATGCTAAAATCTATATAGCTTCATATTTTTCAGTACAAATTAATGGATGTGTTTGTACTTTGAATATTCAACTTAGAGAAGAGATGGATAAACTGAAATAGAAAGTAGCTTTTAAAGTGTAAAAGAAATATAAATAATCTACTTTGATTAACCGTTACCTAGTATAAAATTGAGTCTCTGACTAGGAGAATTTTAAGTGAAACAATTCTGAAAAAAAAAAATAGTTTGTAATTTAGTTTTAAGGAACAGGTCTATATTAGTCTTATAGTTTTTATTTTAGATTAAAATGTTATATTTATGTTGAAACTACATAAGATTATGATATATAAGATGCACCTCTGAGGAAAAAAAAAAATTCTACCAATTCAACTATGACATGACAATGCAAAAACCCTGCCTACTGCATTCAGATTTCTGAAATGTTAAAATGTGAAAAGATATCGATCTTCACAGAGTTCAAAAGAAATCAGTAATTCAAGTAACAGATTTTCTATGATCACAAATTAATTTAATTAGGTGTGCACTAATTTAAAAATAGAACTGAAACCTTAAATATAGTCTTTCTGAATTGAATATGTATTTATGTTTCTATTTATATCATATATTTCTATTCAAATTTCTGAGCATTAAATAGGGAAGTTAATATTAAATTTTGCAAATGGATTTGTTATTATCAGGTACAAGAGATCAGGCTGATTTAATATGCAAAGTGAGTGAATAAATATTTGCAATCTAAGCTGAAACTAATGATAGCAAGATTTAATGACACATCTACTAAATTCGCACTTACTGTGAGTAAATAATCAATTATAAAACAAATTATTCAACAAGATATTTACTAATGCCAAGTTGTTTACATGCGAGATAAAAATCCCATATTCTGAATTATTTGAAATGTTGATAAATCCACATGCCAAGCAACCATAAATACCTTTATCTAAATGAAATACAGAAAGTATCAAAAGTTTTAGAAAGTATATGGAGAGTACTGTATAGGGCAAACATGACAAAAACCATATATAAAAAATATATATATATGATAAATATATATTTATAACATATATATTGTAAATGTCTGAATGTTATACTAAATATCATCACAGTTTTGTTATAAAAATGTGAGAGAATAGACATCTCATTTCTTAGTACTAAAAATAAAGAGCCTGCTAGGGAAAACTTTTAGAGAGTTGTAAGAGTCTTGAAAATATTCTCTCTCTCTTAAAGGATCATTTCTTGTTTCACCTAGTTGATTAAAATAAAGTTGCAGAATCAAGCTTTCTCATCATGTATTCCTTTTCAAACACTTTGGAAGTCTCGACTATTTATACTGGTGGATCCTAGGGGTCATTTTTTAATGTGCCCAACCACAAACACACACACCACTTGTAGGAATAAATATCCACAAAATACAAACTGAAGTCTTTAGCGTAACGAAGCATAATGTTCTTCCATAAAGGTCACAATACTGACAATAAAACTTAAAGATCTGGGTTTCAAAATAAAACTGATGTCACCCTTTTCACATTTCATGAGAATATGAGAAAGGGACAGATTGCACCTCCACGTCTTTCTAAAACCATCTCCTAGAATCTTGCATTTTTAGGATTCTCTTGTAGCAGCAGTTCTTATCTCTCAGCTAAAATAGAAGTATTTCTCATTCAACAAACAAAATGTAACTTAACACACCCTTGTTTAATTTCCTTCCACACCAAATCTTGTGGAATAGCTGCCAGGTACCTTGGAAGATATAAAATTGCTATTAAGAAAAATGAATACCAGTATCTTTTATTCCAAAGTGTTGCATCAGGAATTCCTTCACTTTCAGGGTCTTGCTGTCTCTGATAATTGATATGTATCAGTAACTTTTTGAAAGTAGGAAGCATGTCTCAAATGGATGCAACCCCACTTCCCCTTGCATGTTTAATGAGTATGAGAGAAGAATGAATAGGGCTAAATGTACTACTTATTTCTAAAAAAGAAATAAATCTTTTCTTTATGTCAATGACTATTTATTGAGTGTTAAGTGTATTTTTAAAGATATCAATATAAGAAATAGAACCTCTCCAGATAAAAACCCTCCATTATAATTTAACTGTAATTGATATGGCATATGATAGAAGAGAAGGAAAAGAGAGGAAGAAACATCCAAGAATATATAAATCACTCCTTCATTTGTGTTTTCTCAAATGGGGGTAGCATTGCCCTTCTCTTCTATTCTCCAGCACTCTTTTCACCCCTCAGAAAATATCTTATAGTGGTGATATTTGGCATTGTGAAGGAGAAAGGAAAGAAGTAAGGGAAAAGAACTGGTGAAGTTACCCTTTCTATCCATCATGGTTAAAAGGAAAAATAAGAGGCTTTATTCTGACCCCATCCATCAAGTCCCTGAGTCCTTCTCACCTTGACTATTTGACTGTATCTGTGTTTACCCTCTATTTCTTCTACAATGGCCTCTAGTTTGTGGAAGGCGGATGTTCTTCATTTTTCATTAATTTTAAGTGTTCCTCTTTTTCTAAAGCCTGAAGTACAAAGTTTACATAACACTGGTTTTGTGTATGTGGTATGATTTGAAAAGAACCAAGGACATATCCTTACCCCAACATTTTTTTTCTGTGTACCCAATGGTACTTAAAGATGCTCTTTGGGATTAGGTATTGTCCTCTTAAGATTTTCCCCTTAAAACCACACAAATAACTTCATGGTTGAGAGAACACCCATCCTAGACTAAATGCTTAACTATTCATTTTGAATTAGTTTAAAGTCTTCTCCTCAAAATAAGTAATAGGGACACTTTGACAAATATGTTCTTGAGGAGTATGAAGCCTGCAATAGATCAGTGAATGCTCCTGGTTGAGGCATTTACCATAAATTGATACCTGGTCCCATGTGATTGTTATATGATTGTAAGACGGGTTCATTACTAACAAGTGGGGTGTAAGGGAGGTGTGGGTGGGTAGGAAAGGGCTGACATAATGAAGGAAAGACTATTACAGTGTTGATCATTGAAAGGTTGCTGAGCAACTGGTGAGTATCTGCATAAATATGTTGAAGTAGAGCAGCCTAATAAGAAACTGAAGCCAAGAAAGGTTTTATTTTCCTGCATCATACACTCTGTAAGCCACTTTTTATTCTATAGCAGCTAATTAATTAGTAGCAGAAGTGATTTGCTTGAAAATAAATGCCAATCTTTGCTGAGAAACGTAGCACGCTGGAGGAAAAAAAAGAAAACAACCTTCAGAAATAGTAAGTACCTGTAGAGTTTATCTTCAAAGGCTACCATTAATCAGAAAGGCACATATGTTACACATTATATATTGGGGTATTATGTATATTTATCTGTTAAGATATTTAAAATATATATTACCATATTGAGAGGTAAATTTTTATATTCCTTCATGTAATTACTCTGCCAAGTTCCTGTTTTTAATTTTTTCACCAAGAATACATTTTATTTCAAGACACTATGCAAACACTATCTTTTACTATCATTAATAAAATAAAGGTATGAATATTATAATAAGGATGGCTGAAATTTACATTTATACTTGGCTTCAAATATGTTTTGGTTCTTTAGTTTATTTATGGAAACAGATGTGTTAAAATTGAGAGATAAAATGTGGACATCTGACTGAGGAGGATCTCAAAAATCATCTATTCTAACATTGTGACATCTGGCCAACTCTCTTCGACACTTTCTAATCACGGAGGAGAAAGTTTGATCCTCTGGGTGATACATATCAGAAGGTTAATTAGAGCTTCCCTCAATCAAATCTTCCCTGGGGAAGAGACACATAAATTTGTATTTTAAATACAAAGGAATCCCATCTTTTTTAGAGCAGAAGTTACTTGGAAAAATTAGAGCAAAATATGAACAAAGATATTCAGCAAGGAACTCGTGCTTTTACATTTTTTGTAGATGTTGGAAAAATAAACTTTACCTCATAATTATTCTAGAGAAAGCAAATATTATTTACTTAATCTTTTTTTTTAGAAACCTGGATTTATTTTATTGTTTTATTTTTTATAAAGATTTCTTTTATTTATTTGACAGAGACAGAGAAAGGGAGAGCACAGGCAGGGGGAGTGGCAGGCAGAGGGAGAGGCAGGCTCACTGCCGAGGAAGAAGCTCAACGTGGGGCTCAATCCCAGGACCCCGGGACCATGACCCGAGCCGAAGGCAGCCGCTTAACCAACTGAGCCACCCAGGCGACCCTACTTAATGAATTTTTCTATTCTTCATCATTTCTACACTGAAGAAAGAAAGTGAGGATTTTTCCTTTTCTATGTTGCAGTTGCATTTCAAATATCTGACTTTAAAACCTGAGACAGTCCACCTTCCTCTTTTGTATTTCACAAACATGAATTAAATAACTACTGTGCCTTAAGCACAAATACATCCCCCCAACACACAAACACCCACACACTTTCTCTCTCTCTCACGTATCCCCATCCCTGTCTTACAAGTAAACTGTCATGAATTTAAAAAATCAGAGCCATTGTAATATGTTCAATATTCATTTCATAGAGAACTATGAAAATACACCTGGAAAGCCCTTAGCTATCCTTCCAAAATAGGACAGACTTTCTAGTGGAAAAGACATTGGAATCGAGTCTAAAGGATGAGCAGATTTCATCCAGTGCATGAGGAATCAACGAACCTAGTCAGAGGTAACCCCTTAGAAAAAAAAGGTGTGGTAGGGGAAAATGCAAGACATACTCAGACAATTGCAAATTATTTGGTATGGCAGGAATGAAGAGAGAGTGGTAGCAGATTTGGTAGACAGAGACCAATGCTTGAAGAGCCAAAAAATTTTGACTGGAAAAGGACGCTTGAAAAGATAAGGCATCAATGAGAATATTAAGCAGAAGACTGATATGACAAGATTGTCACTTTAGGATTGTAAGGATTGTAATTGCTGTCATGTGGACAAGATGTTAGAGCTATATGGACGAAAGGCAGGGCAAATATTTAGCTGACTCCACCATATGGCTATGTAAGTACCTTGAAATAGGGTTGTTAGATTTAGTAAATAAAAACATAGGACACTCACTTGAATTTGAATGTCAGATAAACATTTTTTTTTTCCTGTAAGTATATCCTATGCAACACTTGGGACAGATTTATAATAAAAACTATCCACTGTTTATCTAAAATTCAAATTCAACCAAGAATCCTGGATATTATCTGGAAACCTACTTTGAAAGCAATTCAGTCTTACAAACTCTGAAAATTTTCTGCATACCACACAAGTAAAAACTATTAACAAATATTGATTCATTTAATGTAATACGCTTTGATTGATCCTATGAAAACTTATGGGATGCAGAGAGTAGGCATGATGACATCACAAGAACATCTAGAGAAAATTCATACAAGCATCTTTTTATAAGATGAAAACTAAAAGGAGAGAAGGCAAGTTGAATGAGGTGTGCTAAGATCTTTCATTCCATTTGTATTTAAATTCTATATTCTATATTCTATATATTCTATATTCTATATTCTTTTTAGTATTAAAAATAGCTAATAGCTAAAAATAGCTATTTCTTCATTATAAACTATATATTCTATACTTGAAGGAGAAAATAATATTAAGAATTAAATCTATAGATGACTCATACAAAACATTGCCAGTTCTCTTATAGATTCAATCCAAAGAAACCTGAATTGAAGATATTTCCAGCAAGAACTTAATGGACTTTGAATTGTATCCAAGCACTAGAAATGGCAATGAATACTGAATAAATATATCATCCTCAAATTATCAAGTAGGCCTTTTTGACCTGTCTTTTCCCATCCTTGTTTTTTTTCAGATGATAGAAAATATAAAATGAAAGAAGAAAATTTGGTTATCTCTCTCTGCCCCATATATATATATATATATATATAAAATGTATATATATGAATATATATATGTTCTGATATATAGAGACTTATAAGCTCTCTATACATAGAGAGAGAGTATATATATAGGATATATATATATATATATATCCTATATATATATTCCTGTAAAACTATATATGTATACCTATTATGTATATCTAATTCTATAGAGAGACGCACATAACCACTATACACACTATACACATACATATCTATATCCTCTGAATTCTGAAATAGCTTCCTGGAGTAAAGATGTTCTATTTGATCAAGATCACATACATTTTAATTGGCAGACTTTCTGATGAAAAAGATTAATTAAAGCAAAGGAAGGTTTCTTACCCATTAAAGTGGTTTTAAATATCTAAAAATTTTGTATCTAACCAGATGATTTTGGCATATTGTAATTGCAAAGGTGATAATATGAGTATCCAAATGTTTTTCTGAAGTACATTCTTAATTTTTATAAATTTTATAAAGGTGATAGAAACTTGCTCTTCTCACTTGTGGGATGGTATCTTTGTATCTCCCCAAATTTCTGAAGAGTTGATTAAGACACTACAAACATATTTGGCATTCCAATATGTTTACTTTAAGTGACTAGATAACAGAACTATTTAAACAAACATGTTATAAAGAGCAACACCATTTACTGAGTACTAATTATGTTTTAGACACAGTCATAATTAGTTTATTTCATCCTCAAAAGTTCCTGTAAGCTGGGAATATTAAAACTCAAAGCAGCTTCAAACATAAACTGACTCACTTTGCTAGTAAGCGGGAAGCTGGGATTTGGACCTAAATTGTGCAATCCCAAAACCACAATCCTACATCCTGCAAAATCGATACACCTCTATTTATCTTCCTCAATACAATACAGCATGTAAACACTTGTGTCTGAATCAACTTGTAAGTTATTTATTTATGCTTGGTTTTCATTGTATTTCTTCCCCATCACTTGCTTCTCCAACACAGGTCTGTTTCTAGGTCCTTCTTGCAATTCCCTTGCCTCAGGGGAGGATGGTTCTGTAGGGCTAAAAGGGAAATTTGCTCTAAGATCTCTCCATATCTTTCATTTCCTAACAGTTTAGGCCTCTTCAGGGGATTACATCAAGTGACAGGAGAGGGGAGATGACTAGGGTAGAGGCTAGAGGGCCAAGGAGAGGCAATAAAGATGACATAACACTGTCCCCCCTCCCCCCCTGCACTGCAGGAAACTGTAAGGGTCCAGGAACCTGCACTCTCACCTTTGGCTAAAATCTCATCTTGGGCTTGTTACACTTTGCTTTCAAGGGAACTGTGGGCTTAAACGACTGGGTGCCTTTCTCCCCTTGTCCATACACTGCAAAGGCCCTTTCGATTCTTGCGCAACACAAGGGAAGAAGAAGATGCCATTGTTTCTTCCACCCTCCCTCCAAAGGACCTGAACAGAATTTTCCTCCTTTTATGTACAATGGCAGCTCTCAAATGCATTTGAATTCAAAAGAACAAAGTAACATTCCTTGCCCATTCAAGTCTGTGGATAAATTTCATACCTCTTTCACTTGCAAATACAACCAAAATGCACACCACACCCTAATAGCCTGTCTTGTCATTGTTTTTCATTTCAGCTTGATACACGGTGCCCCTGTGTTCTATTTCCTCCTTTAATTATTACAGTTTTTCCCTCATAAAACCATTCTTAGTAACCTAATTTTACTTATCTTTAAAAATTATCTGCTGCTTAATAGCTAAAAGACTCACATTATCATCCCTGAGGCTTCATACCATGTTGCTAAACTGGATCATTTTTTTTTTTTAAGCATGAACAAAGTTTCTGTAAATTTCTGGGTCTAACTCTTAACTACAAGGACTTCTCCAACCTTCAGAATATTTCATGGAAGGTCTACTTTCTTTTTTTCTCAGTCCCACATAAATCATATTATTCAAGAAGAGTAGATACTTTCCTATAAGGACTTGCCCTAAAGACCCACATAAATCATATTATTCAAGAAGAGTAGATACTTTCCTATAAGGACTTGCCCTAAAGACCCAGGAATCAATTAGTTTTCAGCAACTATTCCGTGCTGATTCAAAGTCCTATTAATCATAGCCTATAACAATTACCCATCATTTACTTCTAGTAAGTTCCATGATAAACATTTTACATTTAATCTTTGTAACAATCATAGGTGGTAGCTTATAATTCATACAGTCAAGGGTAAATACCTTGATTAAGGGCATTTATTCATATATTCAACTCATGTATTTATTCAACAAGAATTTATTGAGTCCTATTCCATGTCAGGCACTGAATGATCCAGAGGTCAGTAGCAGACAGTATGTTTCCTAAGAGAGATTACATTCAAGTGAAGGAGCCAAGGAATGTACCAATTAATATAATAGCTGGTGGTGAAACACAAAGTGACATTTGAGCTAAAAACCTTAAAAAATGAAAAAGTGAAACATAAAAATAAAATACCTGATTGATCTGGCACTTTTATTCAGTCAGATTCCTTGGCTTGCATTGTTAATCTTGGTGATATACTGTTTCCTATTCAGTTATGATTTAGGCATTTCACTTTATTTCTCTATAACTATGTTCCATGGTCTCTTGTGCTCCATATTTCTATGAAATAATATGCATTTTTATTCAAGATATTATATTTTGATAATAAAATTTAAATATGTGAATTCCACATGTCATGAATAAAAATTAATAGCATCACTATTTTTGTTTTACGCAAATACACATATTATTTTTTTTTAAAGATTTTATTTACTTATTTGACAGAGAGAGACACAGTGAGAGAGGGAACACAAGCAAGGGGGAGTGGGAGAGGGAGAAGCAGGCTTCCCGCAGAGGAGAGAGCCCGATATGGGACTCGATCCCAGGACCCTGGGACCATGACCTGAGCCGAAGGCAGTTGCTTAACAACTGAGCCACCCAGGCGCCCCACATATATATTAGATGTCTACTCTACTAGTCACTGTTACATGATAGGATACAATGGTGAGTTAGAGAGATGGTGTAAGTCGAGAAACAAGAAAAAACTAAAAAAATATGATGACACTATGTTACTGTGTTAGATTAATGTGGCCACAAATTCTTTGCAACTCTTTCTATCAAGAGGTAGAGTCTGTTTCCTCACCTCTTGGATACAGGCTGTCTTCATGACTTGCTATGACCAACAGAATATAGCAGAAGTGATACTGTGTGAGTTCTAGAGTCTCAGTTCCAAAAGGCCTTGTAGTTTCCACCTTTACTCTCTTGGGATAGTTCCATGAGACTGCTGTGTAAGGAAATATGTCTAGCATATTAGAAGATAAAGGGCACAAGCAGGGGAACTGAAGGGCCCCAGCTGACAGTGCTGAGTGAAGCCATATTGGGCCTTGCATCCCAGTTAACTCTCCAGCTTAATGCAGCTACCTATGCAAGCCAAGAGGCAGCCTGAGAACCAATAAAATTATGAGAAGTCATAAAGAATTATTGTTTTAAACCTGTAAGACTTGGGGTAGCTTTTTCAAGCCATGGTTAACTAATACAATAAGTGAAATGCAGAGTTTTATAGGAATATATAATAGAAACACTAATCTGGTCTTGGAAGTGACTTAATGAAAAGAAGCTTCCTGAAGGAAATGTTTTAGATTCAAATAAGAAAGATGAATAGGTGAAAAGAGAGGAAAGAGATATAGTCCAGTAGAGTGCTACATGTATAAAGGTCAGGAGGCATGACAGATTTTGTTAGTTTCTAGGAATAAAGATCATTTAATATGTGTAAATCACAGACTGCAAGCAGAGAACCCAAGAATTTAAGCTGAAAATAGGGGGCGGAGCAAGATGGCAGAGGAGTAGGAGACCTGGATTTCGTCTCCTCTCAGGAATTCAGCTGGATAGGGATCAAACCATTCTGAACACCTACAAACTCAACAGGATATCGAAGAGAAGAATAGCAACAACTCTCTCATCAGAAAAGCGACCACTTTCTGGAAGGTAGGACGTGCGGAGAAGTGAATCCGAGGTGATATTCGGGAGGATAGACGGCAGGGGAGGGGCCTCCGACGGCCACTTCTGGCAAGTGATAGAGCCGCGGAGCACAAAATCGGAACTTTTAAAAGTCTGCTCCGCTGGGCGCCTGGGTGGCTCAGTTGGTTCAGCAACTGCCTTCGGCTTAGGTCATGATCCCAGGGTCCTGGGATCGAGTCCCACATTGGGCTCCCTGCTCAGTGGGAGGCCTGCTTCTCCCTCTCCCACTCCCCCTGCTTGTGTTCCTGCTCTCGCTGTCTCTGTCTCTGTCAAATAAATAAATAAAATCTTTAAAAAAAAAAAAAGTCTGCTCCGCTGACGGACGTCACTCCGGTGGCTAAGCAGGGGGTGGAAACCTCGGGGACAGTGTGGTCTCAGGACCCTGGGGGTCACAGAAAGACCGGGGGTGCCTGAGTGTGGCAGAGCTCCCAGGTATCGGAGCAGGGAAGCCGGCTGCAGAGGTGGAGCCCAGGCGAGGGCTCTCAGCTCGGGGTTGCCATAAACCGTGATCCGCAGCACAGTTGGGCCATTGCTCCTCCAGCAGGGACCCAACAAGAGGCAGATCCGGGGAGACTCACCTTCCTCCCCTGGGAGGAGCGGTGCGGGAGCACACTGCAGGGTTCTGCTGTATTTGGAGACTCCACACGGGGTTGGGTGCCGGAGATAGAAATGCGCGGTCACAGGCCGGGTGAGCACGGAGTGCGGCTGGAGACCGGGGAGACGGGAGTGACTGATGGCTTTTCTCTGGGGGCTCATTGAGGAGCAGGGCCCTGAGTTCTCGGCTCCTCTGAGGAGGAGATTGGGAGGCCGCCATTTTCACTCTCCGCCTCCAAAGCTGTATGGAACGCTCGCAGGGAACAAAAGCTCTGGAGAGCAACCCGAGCAGATTACTTAGCCCGGACCAGGCAAGGGTGGGGCAATTCCGCCTCCGGCAAAGACATTTGGGAACCACGGCAACAGGCCCGTCCCCCAGAAGATCAGCAAGAATAGCCAGCCAAGACCAAGTTTACCGATCAATGAGAACGGCAGAACTCCAGTTCTAGGGGAATACTGCACATAGAATTCATGGCTTTTTACCATGATTCTTTAGTTTTTCAAACTTAATTTTTTTTAACTGTCTTTTTTCTTTCTTTTCTTTTTCTTGAATTTTTCTTTTTCCCTTTTTCAACCAACATCTTATCAATCCCTTTTTTAAAAAACACTTGTATTTTTCATTTTTAGAGTCATATTCTATCCCTTCATAGTAGTTACCTGTATTTTGGCATATATTTATAAGTTGTTCTCTCTTTAAAGTTTTGAGATAGTTTCTTCTAACAGATCAAAATATACCCTAAATCTCTAGTGTATGGTTTTTTTCTACTCCCCTGCCTGATCACATTCTCTCCCTTTTTTTTTCTTTTTTTAAATCCTCTTCTTTCTTTTTCAAACAACTTCTTATCAATTCCTTTTATAAAATTTTTTATAATTTCCATCTTTACAGTCATATTCCATCCCTTCATCATATCAACCCTTATTTTTGTACACATATAAGTTTTTCTTTCTTTAAAATTTTGGGAGGTACTTTCTTCTAACAGACCAAAATACACCCAAAATCTAGTGTGTGGCACTGATCTATATACCAGCCTGATCATATTTGATCACATTCTGGTTTTATGTTGTTGTTGTTTTGTTTTGTTCTGTTTTTGTTTGTTTTTATCTTTATCTTTTTTTTTTCTTTTTATTTTTTCTGTCTTTCCCTTTCTTTTCCCACTGATCAGGTCTTTTCTGATTTGTTTAGAGTATATTTTCTGGGGACATTGTTATTCTGCTAGCATTTTGTTCTCTCATTAATCTGTTCTCCTCTGCATAAAATGACAAGATGGAAAAATCACCTCAACAAAAGAACAAGAGGTAGTACCGACTGCCAGGGACCTACTCAATACGGACATTAGTACGATGTCAGATCTAGAGTTCAGAATCATCGCTTTAAAGATACTAGCTGGGCTTGAGAAAAGCATGGAAGTTATTAGAGAAACCCTTTCTGGAGAAATAAAAGAACTAAAATCTAACCAAGTCGAAATCAAAAAGGCTATTAATGAGGTGCAATCAAAAATGGGGGCACTAACTGCTAGGATAAATGAGGCAGAAGAGAGAATCAGTGATATAGAAGACCAAATGATGGAAAATAAAGAAGCTGAGAAACAGAGAGATAAACAACTACTGGATCACGAGGCCAGAATTCGAGAGATAAGTGATACCATAAGACGGAACACATTAGAATAATTGGGATCCCAGAAGAAGAAGAAAGAGAGAGAGGGGCAGAAGGTATAATGGAGCAAATTATAGCAGAGAACTTCCCTAATTTGGGGAGGGAAACAGGCATCAAAATCCAGGAAGCACAGAGAACCCCTCTCAAAATCAATAAAAATAGGTCAACACCCCGACATCTAATAGTAAAACTTACGAGTCTCAGAGACAAAGAGAAAATCCTGAAAGCAGCTCGGGAGAAGAGATATGTAACCTACAATGGTAGAAAAATTAGATTGGCAACAGACCTATCCACAGAGACCTGGCAGGCCAGAAAAGACTGGCAGGATATATTCAGAGTACTAAATGAGAAAAATATGCAGCCAAGAATACTATATCCAGCTAGGCTGTCACTGAAAATAGAAGGAGAGATAAAAAGCTTCCAGGACAAACAAAAACTAAAGGAATTTGCAAACACAAAAGCAGCTCTACAAGAAATCTTGAAAGGGGTCCTCTAAGCAAAGAGAGACCCTAAAAGCATCATAGACCAGAAAGGAACACAGACAATATACAGTAACAGTCCCCTTACAGGCAATACAATGGCACTAAATTCCTATGTTTCAATAGTTACCCTGAATGTAAATGGGCTAAATGCCCCAATCAAAAGACACAGGCTATCAGATTGGATTAAAAAACAAGACCCATCAATATGCTGTCTGCAAGAGACTCATTTTAGAACCAGAGACACCCCCAGATTGAAAGTGAGGGGGTGGAAAACCACTTACCATGCTAATGGACACCAAAAGAAAGCTGGGGTGGCAATCCTTTTTTCAGACAAATTAGATTTTAAACCGAAGACTGTAATAAGAGATGAGGAAGGACACTATATCCTACTTAAAGGGTCTATTGAACAAGAAGATCTAACAGTTGTAAATATCTATGCCTCTAACATGGGAGCATCCAATTATATAAGGCAATTAATAACAAAAGCAAAGAAACACATCGACAACAATACAATAATAGTGGGGGACTTTAACACCCCCCTCACTGAAATGGACAGATCATCTAAGCAAAAGATCAACAAGGAAATAAAGACTTTAAATGACACACTGGACCAAATGGACTTCACAGACATATTCAGAATATTCCACCCCAAAGCAACGGAATACACATTCTTCTCTAGTGCCCATGGAACATTCTCCAGAATAGATCACATCCTAGGTCATAAATCAGGTCTCAACCGGTACCAAAAGATTGGGATCATTCCCTGCCTATTTTCAGACCAGAATGCTTTGAAACTAGAACTCAATCACAAGAGGAAAGTCGGAAAGAACTCAAATACATGGAGGCTACAGAGTATCCTACTAAAGAATGAATGGGTCAACCAGGAAATTAAAGAAGAATTTAAAAAATTCATGGAAACCAATGAAAATGAAAACACAACTATTCAAAATCTTTGGGATGCAGCAAAGGCAGTCCTTAGAGGAAAGTATATAGCAATACAAGCCTTTCTCAAGAAACAAGAAAGGTCTCAAGTACACAACCTAACCCTCCACCTAAAGGAGCTGGAGAAAGAACAGCAAATAAAGCCTAAACCCAGCAGGAGAAGAGAAATAATAAAGATCAGAGCAGAAATCAATGAAATAGAAACTAAAAGAACAGTAGAACAGATCAATGAAACTAGGAGCTGGTTCTTTGAAAGAATTAACAAGATTGATAAACCCCTGGCTAGACTTATCAAAAGGAAAAGAGAAATGACCCAAATCAACAAAATCATGAATGAAAGAGGAGAGATCACAACCAACACCAAAGAAATACAAACAATTTTAAGAACATAGTATGAGCCACTCTATGCCAGCAAATTAGATAACCTGGAAGAAATGGATGCATTCCTAGGGAAGTATCAACTACCAAAACTGAACCAGGAAGAAATTGAAAACCTGAACAGACCTATAACCACTAAGGAAATTGAAGCAGTCATCAAAAATCTCCCAACAAACACAAGCCCAGGGCCAGATGGCTTCCCAGGGGAATTCTACCAAACATTTAAAGAAGAATTAATACCTATTCTTCTGAAACTGTTCCAAAAAATAGAAATGGAAGGAAAACTTCCAAACTCATGTTATGAGGCCAGCATTACCTTGATCCCAAAACCAGACAAAGATCCCATCAAAATGGAGAATTACAGACCAATATCCCTGATGAACACGGATGCAAAAATTCTGACCAAAATACTAGCCAAAAGGATCCAACAGTACATTAAAAGGATTATTCATGACAACGAAGTGGGATTTATCCCTGGGCTGCAAGGTTGGTTCAACATCCGCAAATCAATCAACGTGATACAATACATTAACAAAAGAAAGAACAAGAATCATATGATCCTCTCAATAGATGCAGAAAAAGCATTTGACAAAGTACAGCATCCTTTCTTGATCAAAACTCTTCAGAGTATAGGCATAGAGGGTACATAACTCAATATCATAAAAGCTATCTATGAAAAACCCACAGCAAATATCATTCTCAATGGGGAAAAACTGAAAGCTTTCCCCCTAAGGTCAGGAACATGGCAGGGATGTCCACTATCACCACTGCTATTCCACATAGTATTGGAAGTCCTAGCCACAGCAATCAGACAACAAAAAGAAAACAAAGGCATCCAAATCGGCAAAGAAGAAGTCAAACTCTCACTCTTTGCAGATAATATGATACTTTATGTGGAAAACCCCAAAGACTCCACCCCAAAACTGCTAGAACTCATACAGGAATTCAGTAAAGTGGCAGGATATAAAATCAATGAACAGAAGTCAGTGGCATTCCTATACCACAACAACAAGACAGAAGAAAGAGAAATTAAGGAGTCGATCCCATTTACAATTGCACCCAAAACCATAAGATACCTAGGAATAAATCTAACCAAAGAGGCAAAGGATCTGTACTCAGAAAACTATAAAATACTCATGAAAACAATTGAGGAAGACACAAAGAAATGGAAAAAACGTTCCATGCTCATGGATTGGAAGAACAAATATTGTGAAGATGTCAATGCTACCTAGAGCAATCTACACATTCAATGCAATCCCCATCAAAATACCATCCACTTTTTTCAAAGAAATGGAACAAATAATCCTAAAATTTGTATGGAACCAGAAAAGACCCCACATAGCCAGAGGAATGTTGAAGAAGAAAAGCAAAGCTGGGGGCATCACAATTCCAGACTTCCAGCTCTATTACAAAGGTGTCATCATCAAGACAGTATGGTACCGGCACAAAAACAGGCACATAGATCAATGGAACAGGATAGAGAGTCCAGAAATGGACCCTCAACTCTATGGTCAACTCATCTTCGACAAAGCAGGAAAGAATGTACAATGGAAAAAAGACAGTCTCTTCAACAAATGGTGTTGGGAAAATTGGACAGCCACATGTAGAAGAATGAAACGGGACCCTTTCCTTACACCACACACAAAAATAGACTCAAAATGGTTGAAAGACCTCAATGTGAGACAGGAGTCCATCCAAATCCTAAAGGAGAACACAGGCAGCAACCTCTTCGACCTCAGCCACAGCAACTTCTTCCTAGAAACATCGCCAAAGGCAAGGGAAGCAAGGGCAAAAATGAACTATTGGGACTTCATCAAGATAAAAAGCTTTTGCAAAGCAAAGGAAACAGTCAACAAAACCAAAAGACAACCGACAGAATGGGAGAAGATATTTGCAAATGACATATCAGATAAAGGGCTGGTATCCAAAATCTATAAAGAACTCATCAAACTCAACACCCAAAGAACAAAGAATCCAATCAAGAAATGGGCAGAAGACATGAACAGACCTTTTTCCAAAGAAGACATCCAAATGGCCAACAGACACATGAAAAAGTGCTGAACATTGCTCGGCATCAGGGAATTCCAAATCAAAACCTCAATGAGATACCACCTCACACCAGTCAGAATGGCTAAAATGAACAAGTCAGGAAATGACAGATGTTGGTGGTGATGCGGAGAAAGGGGAACCCTCCTACACTGTTGGTGGGAATGCAAGCTGGTGCAGCCACTCTGGAAAACAGTATGGAGGTCCCTCAAAAAGTTGAAAATAGAGCTACTATAAGATCCAGCAATTGCACTACTGGGTATTTACCCCAAAGATACAGAAGTAGGGATCCGAAAGGGTATGTGCACCCCGATGTTTATAGCAGCAATGTCCATCCACAATAGCCAAACTGTGGAAAGAGCCAAGATGTCCATCGACAGATGAATGGATAAGGAAGAGTGGTATATATATACAATGGAATATTATGCTGCCATCAAAAGGAATGAGATCTTGCCTTTTGCAATGACATGGATGGAACTGGAGGGTATTATGCTGAGTGAAATAAGTCAAACAGAGAAAGACATGTATCATATGACCTCACTGATATGAGGAATTCTTAATCGCAGGAAACAAACTGAGGGTTGCTGGAGTGGGGGGTGGGGTTGGAGGGATGGTGTGACTGGGTGATAGACACTGGGGAGGGTATGTGCTCTGGTAAGCGCTGTGAATTGTGCAAGACTGTTGAATCTCAGATCTGTACCTCTGAAACAAATAATGCAATATATGTTAAGAAAAAAAAAGAAGAAGAAGAAGAAGATAGCAGGAGGGGAAGAATGAAGGGGGGGAAATCAGAGGGGTAGATGAACCATGAGAGACGATGGACTCTGAAAAACAAACTGAGGGTTCTAGAGGGGAGGGGGGTGGGAGGATGGGTTAGCCTGGTGATGGGTATTGAGGAGGGCACATTCTGCATGGAGCACTGGGTGTTATGCACAAACAATGAATCATGGAACACTACATCTAAAACTAATGATGTAATGTATGGGGATTAACATAAGAATAAAAAAATTTTAAAAAAGAATTTAAGCTGAAAATA
The DNA here is from genome assembly GCF_002201575.2 of Neomonachus schauinslandi. Lineage (NCBI taxonomy): Eukaryota > Metazoa > Chordata > Mammalia > Carnivora > Phocidae > Neomonachus > Neomonachus schauinslandi. The sequence goes on from NC_058406.1 coordinate 162,489,543, forward strand.
GAGCTAGAAGACATATTAGGAGAATATGGTACAGTAGGTGTAGTACAAAGCACAGGAAGATATTCGGACTTTGTCATGAAGCCAACAGAAATAGTTCCTCAAGTCCACTCTCAAAAAAACCGTATTTCTATCCCTTCACAAAACCAAACGTGTTTCTTAACAAAAAGGTAGTATTGTGATAGGATGCATTCTCTTTCCACTGATGTAAAACAAAAAGCCTTCTTGAAATTAAAAAGTAAAATTTTAGTAATTTTTAAATGCAGTCACCTGGGGTCCTCTCAAAACTGAAAATTAGAAGGTATTTCACTTTTGGGGTGACTGGGTGGCTCAGTCAGTTAAGCATCCAACTCTTGATTTCAGCTGTGGTCATGACCTTGAGTCCTGTGATCAAGGCCCACATGGGAAGGGGAGTCTGCTTGAGATTCTTTTTCTCCCTCTGCCTTGCCCCTTACCCCACTTACACATGTGCACACATGTGTGTGCACACACACGCTCACTCTCTGTCTCAAATAAATAAATAATACTTAAAAAAAGAAGGTATTTGACATTTTTTTTAATCCACAAGTCTTATATATTTACATTCATTTCCCCCTGGTTGCTATTTTCAATAATCTAATGTCATGTCAATGAGGACCAACTTCATCAGTTCCTAACAATGATAGGTAGAATTCTTTGTTGAATTAAAAATATAACTTCACTACAAGATCAATCAAAGTCTTTTGTTAAAGGATGAAACTTATGTTGTGTAATTTCAGTCACTAGCTAGAAGTTTTGCACAGGATTGGGGGAATGTCAGAGGATCTCAGAGCTCCCAGTCACACCACAGAATCACCTACAGTCTATCTGCAAAAATAGTTAGCTCAAGTGTATCTTTATGTGTGATTACAAGATGTGTTCTCAAAAATTGCATTTCCTTTCAGAAAGAAGATTTTTGCTATAAAATGTCACTGAATCTGTGAAGTTGTGGTTTTCTTAACAGAGAATAGAATTATTTTATATACAGGTGAGTAACTTCTAAAATTTAATTAAGATGAAACTTCATATGGTATGCCTTGAAACAAACTAGAATGAAAAAATAATATACCAGCCAATAACATCAACTGAGGTTTGCAGTACAGAAAAGATGAGGTGAAAAAAATATTCTGATATCCTAAAATTGTATGTATACATTATATATAGTGCCTTTTTTTTTAAGTCAGCCCACTCAAAGTCATCCGGACTAATTAAAGATAATTTATAATATGACTACATCCATACTTCACTTGTCACAAAATATGATTGCAGATGGTTCCTGACATAAGACACTTCAAGGATTTTTTGACTATAAGATAGTGAAAAAGTGATACGCATTCAGTAGAAACTGTACTTCAAATTTTGAATTTTGAGCTTTCCTTGGCTAGTGATATGAGGCATGATCCTCTCCTGTGATGTTGGGGAGCCGAATTTAGCTGCAGCACCCCATCAGCCCTGGGATCACAAGAGTAAACAACCCATACACTTAATGCTTTGTGTACCCATACAACCATTTTGCTTTTCACTTTCGGTATAGTATTCAATAAATTACATGGGATATTCAACACTTGATTATAAAATAATCCTTCTATTAGATGATTTTGCCCAACTGTAGGCTAATGTACTCATTCCGAGCATGTTCATGGTAGGCTATGCTAAACTATGACGTTGGGTAGGTTAAGTGTCTTAAATTCATTTTTGGTTTGTGGTATTTTCAACTTATGATAGGTTTATCAGGATGTAACCTCATCATTTAGTCAAGGAAGATCTATATTTACAATCATTTTTTAACATCACTTTATAGATGAGCTGTATACTACATGAAGAAGAACACTGCTTTGAAATTAGTTCTGGGTTTTATGCTGACTATGCTGAAACTAGGAATAAAATTGTAGGCAATTTGCCTTAGTTTCCTCACTTATCATACAAAGAGTTTGGATTGAATTAGTGGTTCTCAAATTTTTCATTATGAAATGCTACTTTCATTATAATTCTCAAAGGAAAAAAAATTGGAAAATTTCTCTTACAAATAAACTGAATCACTTTCACAGTAAGAAATGTATGCTTATTTAAAAAAAATCAATCATAATACCTGCTAATCAGCCCTTCTAATCACTATGAAGTAGCCAGTATGTCACTAGGTTAATTTAATTACAGTGTTAAATAAATAAAATTGATATTTTTGTCAGCATGTGAGGTCCTGTGATGGGTAAAATTTAATTAAGCTTTTTGAAATAATGAAAATAATGAACTGTTATTATTCTTCTAGGGAATCCCAAAAAGAAATCATTAGGTTACAAGATCTATTCTACCTCCACAAATCTATGAAAATAGAGAATTTAATTTAAATAACATATTCCTCTCTCTCCCTCTCTCCACCCCTATACTTCCCTTCCTCCCTCCTTCATTCTTTTTCTTCTTTCTTTCCTTCTACAAACTGTATTAGGAATTTGATATATTCCAGATATTCATCTGGTTCTAAAATGATCAAGGGAAGGGAAGAGATACCAAGAGAGTAAGTACAAGGATTTCAGGAATGTCAGTACCACGAAGGCCCAAATACAGGAGCCAGTACTGGTGAATTCTGAAATTGTGGAGGGTAGTCTAAATCACATCGGCTTATTCTAAGATTTTTTTTTGTTTTGGTCCTGACCCTGGAATGATAACAATAACAACAAAAGCCTGTCTTGGGAAGACTTGAGGGCATGATTTTCCACTCAGAGAGAACAGCAAATACAATGAACTTAAGGCTGAAAAGAAGATGGTATGTTCCCAAAGGCAGTGAGAGAATGTTAAGTATTAGGAAATTAGGGACTTGTATGCCATTGTAAGAAGTTTGAATTTTATTTTCTAATTTATTATAAGTAAGCAATGTAGGGCGCCTGGGTGGCTCAGTTGGTTAAGCGACTGCCTTCGGCTCAGGTCATGATCCTGGAGTCCCGGGATCGAGTCCCGCATCGGGCTCCCTGCTCGGCAGGGAGTCTGCTTCTCCCTCTGCCCCTCCCCCCTCTCATGTGCTCTCTCTCAAATAAATAAATAAAATCTTAAAAAAAAAAAATAAAATAAAAATAAAAAAATAAAAAAATATAAGTAAGCAATGTAGAGGGAAGATCTGATTTAAATTCAGATCGCTTTGCTGCTAATGGATAATGTGTCTATGTGTATGTGTGTGCATGCTTGTGTGCATGTATGGGTGCATGTAGCGAGTTGATGATGGTCGTAGTTTGCTGCTATGGCAAGAAATGTGTGACACAGTGGCATGTGGAAGAAAATGAAATAGATTTCCTGGCCCTTTTCCCCACTGGAGCATTCCAAAAATGAAGAAGTTCGAAAATAGCTATTACAGAGCTTCTGCACCAGAATGCACATTTGCAAAGGCTGAAAAGGTAAATACATCAGACCAGAGTCTCCGTATTAAGAGCCAAGAGCAGATCCATGCAGAATGAGGAACTGCCTGGGAGGATATGGAAAGTATAATGAGTACTGAGGTTTAAAAAATATCCAAATGGCTAATTGAAACCAATGTTCCAAATACATAACAGACGAAGTGATGGGAATGCTAAAAGCTGAGGAACACAGTCCCTGAAAGAAACAGATGCTGTGAGCAGCAGGGAGACGCCAGCGTAACTGGCACAAATGTGACTGTGAATAATGCTCTTCCGTGACCCTTAAAGCCTATCATACAAGCTGGAAATTGTATCCAAGATATTCAAAAAATTTTCATCTCTGAAGTTTTAAGGAACAAGAAGGTTGCCAAGGCTAAAATGGGGCATAAAAATGAGATTAGGGCATTCTACAGAAAGACTTAAGATGTGTTAATTCTTCAATTAAGGAAATGGACTAATATGTCTAACAAGAAGCATGCATTCATTTGTTAATTCATTTAACAAATCCCTGTGAGGGCCTACTATGTGCTAGTCACTGCTATGCTGGGGATATAAAGGGAAAAAGCATACCCATTTTTCCTTTCAAGGAACTTACATTTTTAAAAGGAAAGAGATACAATAAACCAACAAATTAACAGAGGAAGGAAATAACTGACATCTAATTGAAGAAAGCTTTAAAAGTGGCATAATGGAGAGTTCCTGGTACTTGGACAATTAGGATTGTCCTTGAGAAAAGGATGTTTATACTATAACCTAGAAGAGAAGGAGTCAACTATCTGAAAGCTGGGGGAAAATATTCCCAGAAAGTTGATGTTGCTGAGACATAGGCAGGGAGGAGAAGGGTAGGGATGAGTCTGGTGATACAGGAAAGGGTTGACCATATACAGCCAAATAACTGTGTCAGTAAATTTCTTTAATAATGCACTTAGAAGCCATAGTAGGGGTTTTGAATTTATATTTTTAAAAAATCACTCTAGTTTTGTGTAGAGAAATGATTAAGCAATAGAGTTAGAGGAGAGATCAAAGTGAAGGCTAGTGCCATTATAAAACATAGAGTTAATATTACTTGATGATCGGGGAGAATGGATTGATTCAATGGGCAAATCAATAATCACATGACAATTAAAACTAAGATGAATTTTAAAATAGATCATATTTGCTTAATTTATTGCAAATATCAAGTACAAATGTGTGATTGTGCTAGTTATACCCATCAAGGAAATTTTAAAAGCAAACAGTCTGTAAATGTGAAATAGTGTCCTCTGTTTCATCAGATACACCCAACTTAATGAACACATGTACTACCAGCTACTAGCAGAGACAGGGTTGTTAAAAAGAATAACTGGATGCAAAAGGCAGCTGAAAACAGGATGTACTTCATTATTATTACACCAATGAAAAATATAAATAAAGGAAGAATGCTATTTTGTCAATCTTTTTCATGAAAAATGATCATACAATTAATTAGGTAGATCAGCTATGTGAGTCCCCGGTATGCCTAAAATGTCAAGGTACCATGACAGATTCTTTCAAAAATACCACGGGATATAATTATCAAAATAATTTGGAAATTAATTATATCTGTTTTGTCACTGATAAAATTGAGATTTTAAGGGCTGAGAATTTTATGGTTTTGACTCCAAATCCAATGTGTTGTTTGTTCTGTAATACTACATTGATGCCTGACATCTTAATATTCATCCCTTCTTCGCATTATACTTTAGATAAGTGTTGAACCAATACACCTATGTGTAGGAGCCACATTTATTTAGAAATTAGGATACCTATCCAAGTGACTCAGTTCATTCCTTTCCAAATAGGTAAGAATATTAGCCTTGCCAATTAAAAATGATTAAATTAGATATCATCAGTGGTAAAAATGTCTTTTATTCTTATACTGGAAAAAATTCATCTGTAAGAGTCTGGACAAAGATAAAACATAACTGATATATTATACAAACAAAATTAATAAATAAAAATTTTATATGCACTCATTCCATAGAAGATATCTAGATTTCAAATCTTCAAGGCACTATTCTCAGTCTGAAGAGGAATATAAATATAAATATAAATTTTATAAATAAAATATATAATAAAGTATATATTTTACCTTAGAGGAGTTATGGAATTTATAAAAATTGGCTACCCTCAAAGAAATAATGTGAAAAGAGAAATCATATCTGAATTGCAATAGAAGGAAAAACACGGGGAAAATGGCATTTGAGAGATATAAGCAACTGGGGCGCGGGGGCCATGGTGATTAAATGAAAAGCTTGTGCAAAGATGAAGAGGTATGAAAGAACACAGAAAATGACAGTTCAGGAATGGTGCAGATAATGTGACAGGAATTGGTAAAAAAAAAAAGAACCTTATAAAGGGTAGTGTGAAAGGACACAGTTTGAAGCAGTCATTTGTTTCTCTTCAGACACTGAGAAACCATAATTCTAATGGGAAAGATTTATTGAAGGATTTTAACCTGGCTCATCTTTTAGCTTTTATCTATGATTTCCAATTCTAAGTTTCATTTGGAGTTGTGATAAATACTTAATTAAAATTTACATTAGGAAATTTTAAGTAACTGAGGAGTTTAAGTATTTAAATTCTAAATAATTAAGGTGCCTTAAATAAATATTGAAAGTAACCAAGATAGCCATGACTTAGTTTTAATTCATTAAAAATGCTATGAAATCATGAGGATGGAAGCAGAAATAATCAAATGCAAGGGAGAATCCTTGTCAGCCTTTCTCACACCCTTAACATTTCCAAGATGGAAGTTCTATTCAGGTGATTTGACCTTAAAATATAATTTTAATTGGTCCATGAGTTTTGTTATATCTAATTAAATAGGTATATTTGCAGCTGTCTGTACTATTCTCAGTGAAAAATGACATAATTAAAAATGATATGTGTATCTTTGAGGGACAGTGTAGTTTAGGTTGCCCTTCCACATTATGAGGTTCAGGATCTAACTTAATGAAGTCTATGTGGGAAAAAAGGGGGGATTTTGAAAGTGTGCAATGATTTAGTACTTTTGGGAGATATATGCATAGATGCAGGCAGGGAAAGACGTAATCTTAGTTCAAAGGTAGTGGGAAACACCCACATCTAGCAATTCAGTTAATGGGGCACACACTGAGAAAAATTAAGTAGTTTTTCGGCATGGCTGTCACTTAGATATTTTAAACAAAGTTTTGAGGGAAAAAAAAGCTGTTTTGAGTAGATGGGTGAAAAATACCCAGTGGTTTTAGATAGAGGGTAGAAAACCATGAAGAAATTTGTGTGAGTATATGTATATATATCCAATATCTTAAATAAATACGTGAACTTTGGGCTAGAGATGAACTCTAACTCAAAAGGTAAATTCATTCTGCTAAATTATAAGCCAATGTAATAGTATTTCTAGATCCTAAAAGAAGTCAATCAAGAGAGTGATAATATGATTGTGCTGGTTTCTGACAGAAGTCATAGAGCACGTTGTTCCTTTTCTTCAGTCATACTATGCTGGGTAAGAGCAATGCTGTGATGTCAGAAAGAACTAGCTATGGATTTCTATGCTAACACTTTTGGTTGTGAAACCTTCAGGAAACTCATTAGTACCATGAATCTTGTCATTCCTAATTTATAAAATGAAGAAAAGAAAACCACTGCATCATGTGTTGTGAGGTTGAAATGAAATGTAGGAAAAAAAATGTTTGATACATACCTGACACGAAATCAATGTTCAGTAGTAAAGGTGAGAAGAAAAAGTTGATAGAGTTCATTCAAAGGTAGTGATGAGAAAGAACAATATTACTTTATTCTTCTCTAAGTTAGATTCCAGCTCTTCAATAAACTTGTCACACAAGTTAAAACAATTTTATTAACTAAATTTCTAAATTGTTTATTCTTGAGCATCTGTTGCACCCATACTCTTTAAAGTAATTAGTCATTTCACCCAAAGTTGTAATGTGCATTAATGCTTTATGATTCTTTGATGAGTACCTGTTTTCCCCATGCAACTGTCCCTATGAGATATAGTTGTATGAATTTTTGTTCTTATGAATGTATGAATAATAGCTAACAATCAGGTGGCAGGTAATTACTGGCTAGGGAATTTATAACCGCTTGAATAATTTTGTCAGAATTCCATAATACAAAGATGGCAATTTGATTGCCAAAGGGATATAATATCTGCACTTACCTTTAATTTTATATCGGTTGATATTTTCAGAGGCTAAAATAGTAATTACATTAAGGATGTTTTATAAGTTTGATAGTTTGATCCCTATACTGACTCTCTCCTACCATTCTGGTTGCCACAAAATGGTAAAACTCACAATACAGAAGTTAAAATAAATTTCCCAGATCCTATAATCCATCTTTTTAAAAATTTCTCTTTTATGGGCGCCTGGGTGGCTCAGTTGGTTGAGCGACTGCCTTCGGCTCAGGTCATGATCCCGGAGTCCCGGGATCGAGTCCCGCATCGGGCTCCCTGCTCGGCAGGGAGTCTGCTTCTCCCTCTGACCCTCCCCCCTCTCATGTGCTCTCTCTCTCTCTCATTCTCGCTCTCTCAAATAAATAATCTTTAAAAAAAGAATTTCTTTTATAATGTCATTTCTTGAAAAATTATAAATACTTAACTAAACATTATTATATTCACACAAAAAAGGTAAAGTGAAATATACAGCAAATTCTATTAGAAAGAGCATGGGATTTGAGATAAATGACTCTGATTAAAGTTTTGTTTCTATTGGTCCCCATTTTATTTAGGACTTCTTTCTTAATTTTCTCACTACTACCTTTACTCTGGGTAACTTTAATTTATAAATTAAATCATTTGCATTTTTTATAATGCTGAGATGTGTGACTTTTTCCAAACTGAAAAATAACCTTGAGTTTACTAGCATTCCTTGAGAATAATTTAAATAAAGAAGACTTCTAGAGGAATCTATAAGTAAACATTTATTCCCCTTTTCCTTCTCATCATCCTGGAAGAAATATCCTTCCTCTTAGCAAGAACAAACAAGCAAACAAACAAACAAAATCTATCCACTTGTGCTCTGTATCACATCCTATGACCCCTCAAGAACATTCTTTACTCTCCTGTAATACTAATTTCTCTTATTCTATATAGTAATTTATATCATTACAGAAATATACTCTAATCTCCAAGGTTGAAAAACAAAAAATAAAGTAAAACCACATTCTGACCCTACATTTCACTTCTAACTACCTTCACACTTCTCTCTTCCTTCTTATCTGAATTTCTTGAAGACATTGTCTACACAACCCATTTTTACTTTCATACTTTATATTTATACCATAAACAAGTTTGTCTAGAGTTCTGCCCAAATTTTACCACTGAAATGACCTCTGTGTTACTAAATCCTATTCTATGTCCTCAACTTTCTCATTTGACAAATATTTACTTATATCTACTATATGCCAAGAACTCTCCCAGTGATGGAACATATAGCAGATAGCAATGTAGAAAATAGCCAAGTATTCCGTTTTTAGGAAGCTTACATTCAGATGATGAATAGCATTATGAAAAATTAATAATTCGAAAGTGTAGCTGAATGCCCGGAAAGATGCAATTTTAAATACATAGTATAGAAGACCCCACTGAGAAAGTAAATTTAAGTGAAGATCTGAATATATTAGAGATTGAGCCATGCAAATATCCAAGGGATGAATTTTCCAGGAAAAGTGAATGCAAAGGCCCTAAGCAGGCACTTAGGACACTTTGAGAATGAGCAAGCATGCTGCTATGGCAAGAGAAAATATGGGGAAAGAAAAAGTTAGGTCAGCCAGGTAAAAATGCTAGATCAATAATAAGTAAATTAATAAGTAATAATAAGTAAATTAGACAAGATTTTACTCTGATTGAGAAAGAACCCCTGCAGGGTTCTGAGCTGAGGAATGACAGTTATCTGACTTGAGATGTTTAAAATATCATTTTGGCTCCATTATTTCTAAGAGACTATGGAAAGCCAAGGATGGAAGTAGAGAGACCTTTTGGGAAGAAGTAGCAATGATCCATGCAAGAGGAGAGAGTGGCTAGAATGTAGGTGGTTGCAATGGAAATGGAAGGAAGTAGTTGCATCATGGATGTTTTGAGGTAGAGTTGATCATGACTTGCTGATATAAAATGTGATAAAAAATGAGGAGAAAGGATGATTTCAAGGATCCATTCTGAATAACTGGAAAAGAAGAATTGTCATTTGCTGATATGAGAAAACTGGAAGGAGCAGCTTTTGGGAGAAGATACCAGTTCAATTATGGAGATACCAAGTGTGAGAAGCATTATTTGAAATCCAAGTGGAGAGGCTGTAGAGGTGCTGCATATGTCAAGCTGGAGTTCAGGGCAGATCTGAGCTGGTGATGTACCTTTGGGAGTCATCAACAGAATATTCAAATCCATAGGACTGCATGAGATGACCAAAAAACTTTGGGCAAAAAGCCTGACTGGAGATCAGAAATCTGAGAAGAAACAAAGGAGACTGAGAAGGAATCATCATTAAGGTAGGGGATAAGCAGGAGAGGAGCATTCTAGAGGCCAATTGCAGAATGTGTTTCAATGAAGAAGTAAAAATGAACTCTGTCAATTTCTGTTAACAGGTTCAATAATACAAAGACTGAGAAATAGTGACCTCCATTCACTGTAAGGGTAGAGACTCATTGGAAGTAATCCAAGAGAGAATGAGGTAAAGGGAACTGGATATAATGAATATCAAAAAATTCTTCTGAGAATTTCCTGGGAAGGAAAGCAGAAAAGCTTTCAGTGTATGTCATACATTGACCACTCCCTTCTTCTTGAAATAATCTGCTTTCAGAGCATGTACAAAACCATTCTCTTCTAGTTTTCCACCTCCTCTATTAATAGTTGGAAGATTCCTTTCAATCTATTGTTGGCTCCTGCTTGTCTGCATAGAATTTAAATAGTGAGTTTCTCAGGGCTCAATGCTGGGTTGTCTTTTCTCTAACTTTGCACTTTTGTGTCTTTTGAAGGAACTCATCAAATCCCAGGGATTTAAATTGCTCTCTTTATGGGGTGAATCCCAAATGAAACTCCAGTTTAGAACTCTTTGTGAACTTCAGACATAGATATGCATCTTCCTTTTTTATATATCTATATGATCACTTTGGTGTGACACAAATATACTCTGGAACTCAAACACAACAGGCCTCAAAGATCACTTTTTCCTTCTTTCCACTATAAAGCGTTTTCTTCTTTGAATCTTTTGTTTCTTACCAAGAGAATTTTAGAGATCATTTATAATTTTTTTTCTTTTCCCTCATAACAACATCCAGTTAATCAGTAAATCCTGTCAATTTCAACTCAAATTTATATCAGATCTGTCTTCCTTTCATTTTTATCTCCTTATCCTAATTCAGGCAGTGTAACACAACCCTTTTTCCCACTTTCATCCTTTTCCCCCTACAGTACATTTTCTACACAGATGTGGAAAAAAAAAGGATCTCCTCAAAGATTAAATCACATTGCCCTTCTCTCCTGCATAAAATTCTTCTATGTATCCTTTATCATCGCCTGAGATCATGAAACTATACTACCGCAGGTTGTTCTCAATCAATTCTGCTATGTTTCAGCCACATGGGTATTTTTTAGGTTCTTCAAACTTTTATGCTTTTTCTTCTGCAGGACCTTTGCTCATTCTGACTGGCCTGTTCTCCTTAATCCAACTCCTTTGGCATTGCCCCTACTCTACTCTTCTCATACTAAACTTTGGCTCGTCTTATGCATCACTCCACCAGGGAGGTATGTTAGTTGCATATCTAAATAACCTAGGTTTTACATCCCCTACCTTATTCTCTATTCCAGCCCCTTCCATTCTTTCATTCACAGCAGACATTCACATTTATAGTTCCTTTTATTTCTTTCAGTCTGTTTAATACATATGTGTGTGTACACACACACACACACGTTTAATTTTATTTCACAGTCCCTCAACTACATTGCAACAACCAAGAAGGCAAGGACTTTGATCCTCTCCTTTACCTTCATATCCCCTAGTGAAGTACATAGAACAGCCTCAATAAATGTTGGATGAATGAATGAATGGACGGTTAAAGGACTATTATGGGCAGTTCATGGTGGGACTGCAGGAGTGAGCTGAATGTGTCTCTTAAGGAACTTCATTAATGGGGCGCCTGGGTGGCTCAGTCGTTAAGCGTCTGCCTTCGGCTCAGGTCGTGATCCCAGGGTCCTGGGATCAAGCCCCACATCAGGCTCCTTGCTCAGCGGGAAGCCTGCTTCTCCCTCTCCCACTCCCCCTGCTTGTGTTCCCTCTCTCGCTGTGTCTCTCTCTGTCAAATAAATAAATAAAATCTTTAAAAAAAAAAAAAAGGAACTTCATTAATAAGAGGAGGACCTACAAATACCTAAGAGGCAAAATACCTTAGGTGGCAAAAGAAGTATAAACTGTTAGGCAGAAATGTATAACAATATGAGCTGACTTTTTTTTAGTTCTCAGAATGTAAGTCAATGTGTTAATTTCTTATAAACAATTTCATTTACTACAACTCTTTGAGATACGGTATATTAACATCTCTATTGCATAGTTGAAGAAAATAAGTTTATGAGGATCCTATAACTGTTCAAAGATGAAAACAGAATTTGAACCAAGGCATCCTTTTTCCAGAGTTTTCATTCATAACCATGAATCATAAAAAAAACTCATCACTCACAAATTATATTTAAATATTTTATATTTTCTTCTGATATATGCTATTATTTTCACTTGTGTTAAACTATGGTTTCCAAAAACCATCTTTGTGAAAACAAAAAATAAATGTTCACTCATGGAGAAGGGAAAACGCTGAATCAACTATGAGCCTTCTTTAATGAGGCAATCGGCTTTAATTAAAAAGAAATCTTGAAGTAATCTTTTGCACCTAAATGTCCGTTTGCTCAAGTATCATTTTGAATTTAACTTTGTTGTGTTGATAAGAGAACTCGAGGTCAGAATTTAGGGAGTTGAAGAAAGATTCAATTAGACATTAATCAGATTGGGCTCAAGGTCTAAAAAATGATTTAGTTTGACTAGGTTATACCTTTTATCATATATTATACATCCTCTTTCTTGTGTTCCCTAACATTTATTGTTAAGAGATACAGATTTTCCTGTCAACTCTTTTACTTAGGTAACATGTCATTATTCATCTGACACCTATCACAACTGACGTAAATATTTATATGGATTTCCAGTTTGTGAAAAATATTTAAATAATTACACGAGGTTATAAATCATGGTAAGTGTGAGAGGTAGTGGGAACTCAGAACCTGCTATTATATTTAACAACTTAATAGAAATTAACTTGTATTGAAGTTACTAATTTTTCCTTGTTTGTTTGCTGAGTTTTTCTTTATATATTTGTCATGAGAGAAAACAGAAGAGTTGTGGGACAATGTAGAGGAAAGCTTAAAATATTGGGTCCTTTATTTATAAAATAAAGTTGTCATGAAAAAGGACCTTGACCTCATTTCCTTCACCTCTAGTTAGTAGTGGTAGGGAGATCATTTCATAGCATTTAGCATTAGATTTAGTGTTTTGCTTTGTCTTTTTCATTCAAAGTAATTTAATAACTGTGGCATCAATGGAACTCAATCGAAAAAGATAAAAATTTAAATCTGTGCACCAAGAAATAACTTTAGTTTACTTTAGTAACTGTTTTTCAGAATTGTAGGGAAAGGAGGTAAATGAATTAGAGGCCAAATTTCTAATTTACTAATTAAAGTATTTATTTGTGGTTGGCAATATTTGGTAAACATTATTTAAAGATATAAACAAAAAGTAATAAAATTGTCAAACTTTTTTTTAAGATTTTATTTATTTATTTGAGAGAGAGAGATAGAGCACAGAAGGGAGGAACAGAGGGAGAAGGACAAGCAAACTGCATGCTGAGTGCAGAGCCCAACATGGGGCTTGATCCCAGGACCCTAAGATCATGATCAATAAATTCTGCTTTCTCTTCTAAAAAAAATTAAAAAAATAATAAATGAATGAAGGTCAACTTAGGACAGATATGTGCTGTATGTTGACATACTTATGAAATATAAACTATGTGATTTGAATTAAGACCTATAGAAATCAAGTTCATTTGATTAATTCTCATTTAGAGTCAGAGCTGCACAATAGTGTCCCTAAAAATTTATCCTCATAACCATGTATACAAATTTTGAAAAATATATAAACAAATTCTCAAATGTTCTGTCATCATCTGCAAATCATTTATGGAGAGTCATTGATGTACCATTTAAAAAAGAAATGACCTCATTCAAGATTTAAAAAATTACCTAAAAAGAGTGTAATGATTATATAATCCAACTTCATTTTCTTTATGAGTAAATTAAAATTCAAGGCTTTCAGCAATTTTTATAGAGTTAACCAGAGACATAACTGGGATTCAGTATATAACTTTAGATCTTCATCTTAATATTAGTGTCTCTCCTAATTTCTCTTATTGAAAAAAAAAAACAAACGTATTTAAAGTTTGCAGTTTCCTATTACCATACATTCAATCTAGCCTCCAGAAACTTCCAACTATTGTCTGATTTTGCATTATCTATTCCTTGTTGGCTCTTCATATTTAATTTATGAACTAAGCAATATCACAGGAATTAAATCACAATGTGAGAGGTAGATTACTGAGAGAGAAAATTTACAACTAAAAGAAGAGAAAGATGCAAACATACATACAAATATTATACCAAGTACTGAAAATGATATAGTCCCCGTTGGCTCTCACATACTCTAGCAAAGTATAAAGATTGATTTTGGCAAGTACGTAAACATTTCCATATATGTATGCATATGTGTGTGTGGAATGTGTACCAGGAGGTTAGAATGGGGCAATTCCTGATTTAGCTTCAATGGAAGCATTAATTTAGCAGACATTAAGAGTTAAATGAATGTATGACAGATTAAGCTTCTTATAGGAATCATTTTCAAAAGAAATGTAGGGGAATCTATTTTGGGACTGTTGGACTCTTCAGACACAGCAAATATGTAAAAAGGGGACAGAGGGAAGAGAAGGAGATGGGTGAAATTATTTCCTTTGAGAGAATCCTTGTAGGTCACTGAGTACCCTTTCCCTAGACTTTTTGAGGGAATGGTGGAAGAATGATACTTTCTGGTGTTAGTCTAGTGATTCAATGGGATCACTCAGTTATGAAATTTGTTTCATGCAGTTGGCACATAAAAAAGATTGGTGTCTATTCATGTCTGAGAAAGCTAAAGTCGAAATTACACAGGAATAAGATAAAACTGACATCTGTTGAGGAAATTCAGAGGGTGAGAGAAGAGAGTGCTTCTGTGTCGAGATAAGCCCTCTTCTTGTGTTTCTCAGAGCAAAAAAGAAAAAAAAAAAAAAAAGCACACCAATTTCTGGTTCACCAAGGAGGATCATGGGTTTTGGAGATTTAAAATAGCATCATTTGAGGATCTGTCAAGTAGACTACTTGAGGAGTAAAGACTACCTTAGCAGAAGCCTGGGGGTATCAAATGGCTGGAGACCAACTCTGGAAAGTGTCCATTTAGAATACAGATGCACCCCCTGAGGAAAGAGACTGTAGAAGAAATTGACCCGGCTGGAATCCCTGAAAAGGCCCCAGCACTGCCCATGACAGAGTCAGCCTGAAAATCAGGACCAGAGAGTATGTAGCCAGTTTAGGACCGAGGTCAAGACCAATCTCTTTACCTCTTCTCTCCTCTACCTCTGTTTGATCTTAGTGAAACCTAAAACAGCAGCAAATAAGGAGTTTAGAAGAAAAAGGAAGATACAAGATGGAGAGATGGAAGAGTCAGTTTCAACCCTCTCCTTTATTTGCAAAAGTACCTGGCTAATAAGTGCTAGGATGGGAGAGAGGGAAGAACTTAACATTCAGTGACATTTAGTATTTTGATTAATAGCGGGGGCTTGGTATACTAATTATAGAATTGAAACTGTGTCTCTAGTGTTATGGCTGAATTGCATCCCTCCAAAATTCATATGTTGAAGTCCTACCCCCAGTGCCTCAAGATGTGACTGTATTTAGAGATAAGTTGTTTAAAGACGTTCAGTTAAAATGAGTACTTTAGGATGGGCCGTAATCCAATATAGCTGATAACCCTACGAGGAAAGAAATTTTAGACATGGAAAGACAGAAACCAAGCATGAGTGTGCACAAGGGAAAGGCCATATGAGGACACAGCAAGGAGGTAACCATCTGCAAGCCAAGGAGGGAAGCCTCATAGGACATCAAACCTACCTACATCTTGATCTTGGGACTTCTACACTCTAGAATTTGTGAAAAATAAATTTCTGTTGTTTAAACCATCCAGTCTGTGACATTTTATTATGGCAATCCTAGCAAACTAGTTCACCAGGTTAATGTGATCACAAGAGCTGAGTTGTCATCCTGGGTAAGATGTATGTTGAGGGTATCTTTCTTCTGGAATAAATTCTGGAAATTATTTATTAGAATCTGTTAGTATATCCCATGGTGAAAACTAAAAGAAATCTGAGGCTTTCTTAAAACTTAACATGCATTTGGATATTTTGCTTTTTGCATATGGATACCACACTGCCTGAATCAAAGGATGAATATCCATACAGAGAAAATGAAATGATGGAACATATGAAATCATGCCTCAGGTAGATGATCAGAACATAATCAGAAACATTCATCCTACTTCTTAAATACAAACTTACACCTTCTCAATATCTTTGTGGTAGGGAAAAGACAGATCTGTCCTACATGTCTGGCAGAGTAAACATGCTTAAGAAATCCACAAAAAGGAAAAAAAAAAAAAGAAGAGAAATTAGTTTTCAAAGAAAATAATGTTTTAAAATTTTAAAAGGGGAATGTCAGAATTTTGTTGAATGCTTTTATTTTATGGGTTTATTTTAAGCTGCATATGGTGGAGAGGGAAATCATAATTTTTCAAATAATTATAGATTCTAACATTATGAAATAAAGGCAGATCCTGTAGTATAAGGATCATGTACAGTAAGTGATAAAAAATTAGTGGACAGTAACACAAAGATGAGGAACAATGGGAAAAATGATACTATATCATATTCTCTCAGCTTATTTATTGTGATTTTGAACATATTTTCTACTTTCTTACAATTGGAGAACACTATCTCAGGTGTCATAAGAGGGCTGTCCACTGCACCTTCCAAGGCTACACAGTGCAGTAGCCCCTGGCCACTTGTGGTTTTTGAGAATTTGAAATGTAGCTAGTAAGACTGAAAAACTGAGTTTTTAATTTTATTTTATTGTAACTAATTTTAATTTCAACTTAGAAATAGGTAGCATGAAATATTTTTCCATTAAATGCAATCTTATTGTTTTGGTACTACATTTTAACTGTTGCATTTATGTAAGATGTAGTTTTGTAGTGAAAGTGTTGGAAGCATACATTATGATGTGTTTATTGGAATATTTTATGCAGACAGTAAGAATTACAGTGAAATCTAAGTAAATAACAGTTGCTAATACATTCAAATGTTGTACTTATTATTATAAGTAAATTATTCCTCTAGCCTATTAAAAATCAACTCTTCCCATTGAAAATTTAATGTTAAGTATGAGTTGTTCTGTAAGTGTAAAATACATTTAGATTTTTGAGACTCAACTGAAAAATATAATGCAAAGTATATCATTAATATTTTACATTACTGTTGAAATGTTAATATTTTGGACATAATAGTTGAAATTAAATTTCATTTTGCCTGTTTCTTTTACTTTTTTATGTGGCTATAAGGAAATATAAAAGTAAGTGTGCGTGCGTGTGTGTGTGTGTGTATTACCACTGTGAGAAACTTTTGTGACTTACTGGCATTGCAAATAGTATATTAAGCCAAATAATTTTAGACTCAGGAAAAGTCTATTTTTCCATTATCAAATGATCTCAAGGTCCTGAAATACTAAGGAATCCGTTCAAGTTCACAGAATGGAGGCTGTACCCAGATTTACCGACTTCTAGTCCAGTGTTCTTTCCAGAACAATACTTGTACAAAGGAAATCTTATTCCTGGTAATCTCTACCTCTCACTACCTTTGCAATCTGAGTTTTTATTGTTATTTCTTATTTAAACATCTGCTTCAGGAGAGTTAGATGGCTTTCTGTTATGTTGATAAACTGGAAAGATAAGTATTTTCTTGGAAATTCAACATAAGTTTAGGAACACAAAATCTGGAGGCCCATGTTAGGGAAACTCTAACCAGTACTTGTTATGTTTTCTGTAGGAAAGAAGGATATATCCCAATGCAACAAAGTTGCTTTCTTGTTAGATCAACAATATAATGTTTTAATTTTACCTTTTCCAACAAAAGTACCCTGGGTACAATAAAACTATTGCCTTTCCTAAGAAAGGTTTTATACTTCTTTCACCTTAAGCTGTTTTATAGCTACAGATTCCTTCTTGGGTTTTCCAATAACAGTCAGTAGTACCTGATCTAATAAAAAATCAGCCTATAACAGCAGATGATTTTGTTGTTTGTTTTACCCCGCAGACATACGGTAGAGCAAGGAAGATACTCTGCTGGTATCTTACATGGTTAATTTGTAAGACACTTTTCTGTTAAATATTTGATATAGCTTACTGGGACTAATTTTCATTATAATATCTACTGTATTGAAACCTTTGTTAAATGGAATCCTTTTTTTTTTTTAATCAACAAACAAGCACTTACATTATGTCATCAAATAAATGTGAGTCTCCAACTAATTATGGTGAAAAGTTGAGATATTTTCATTTAAAATAATATCCCTATTATACATAACATGCTTGAAATTGCCTTCCAAGTCATTTTTAGCAAAACAATAAGGATGATGAGGCTTCTCCTGCTGCTGCTGCTAATAGTAATAGCTAACATTTTATATAATGCTTACTCTCTGTCCGACTATTCGAAGTGCTGCCCATATATTAACTAACTTAATAACTGACATCATTGTTTTAGGAACATGTCACTTCTAATCAAGGACAGGGTATTTCCACAATTTTCAGTTACTTTTTTCACCAAATTTGATTCTCAATGAATTTTAGCCTTTTCTAAAAATAACAAATCTATTCTACAAATTTGCAAATTTGAGGGTAACTAAGGCTGGAGTTCATAGCAGATTTAGAACACGCTTTAAAAGCAAAAACTCTTCAGGGTTCAGACCTGGTTCTGCTATTTTCTAATGTGACCTTGGGCTTCATAGTTTTTTTCGACAGGGCTGCCATTAGCTTAAACAGGACATCTGAGTGAATCAGACAAATAAGCCCCTTTCTCTAGGTGATATGGGATCAGGCACGGGCTGAACCAGATGTGAACAGCCCCCACTTGCCACCTAGCCTGAGTGTCCTTGTGCAAGACAGGCCTGCATCACTTGTCCCAGGGTCTTTGTTTCTCGTTTGGTAAAGTAGAGACGATAATACAATCTCTGGGATATTGTGAGGAGTACATGAGACAATGTGTATGCACATACTTTGTAAATTGTGACACATGCATACGAACTTATAACATTCAATCATTTGTTCAACATTTATTTGGCACCTATAAAATGGTAAACTCTGGAGATGCAGGGATAAAAGGACACAGTCACTGTCTTTAGGGAGTCACAAATTATAAAACCAGGTAACTATAAAACAATGCAGAATTCGTTTTCTAGCTTTTAAATAGTAGATAGGATATTTATATTGCTCATATCTTTTAATTTGCAGATATGTGTTATTCTTTTAAGTAAACAATACATCTTTTTAAAGTCATCCAATAGTAATAGACAGTAGTATTTTTTGCTGGTCACTTTGAATTTGTCATGAACCAGAAGGTCTGAGTGATATTAAGAACACCGAGTAACAGCTGGTAGGGACTAGAAACTGAATTGTGAATGTTGGTCACTGGTAGTATCTAGAAGGTGCCCTGTTGTGACAGATATGAGCCACTTGTTATATTTTGGGGCAATCCAGTGAGTCTTCAAAGAGATGAGGCAGGTCAGGAGTCAGAAGGCAGTGCACATGCTCTTGGCCCAATGAGAGTGGCTATTTATTTACCAATCTTACTATTTCAACATTTTAATAACCTATGCAGCAATAGTACATAGACTAACAGAGTTTTTTATACCGTAGGTATCACCATTCTAACCTACAACTACTCTGCATCCCTTATTACTCAAGTCAGATGCCAAGTGTTCTGAGAGTTTTCCTGGACCATGTATTCCCCTTCACTTCCCGCATGAGCTTGTTTTTCTTAATTATAATACTTCATAAATTGTTTTTCTTTTCATGGAATATTCGCTCATCTTTTCACAGACTAGACAGGAAACTCTGAATTCAGGGACTGAACTGAACTGAATTGGACTGAACTGAACTGGACTGAACTCGGGACTGAGTAATTTGCAGAGCCTAGCTCAGTGTCTGCTACAAAGTAAGTGCTCAGTAGTATTTTTGTTGAACAAAAGTGGACAGATAGTAAATGATGGAATAAATGTGTCATAATAATCTCAAATGGGGCTTTGATCTAAAAAAATATTTTAGTTTAAATAAATAACATTAGCAACATGCTTGCCTCATTTATACTTGAGTTAATTACATAAATGAAGAAAGATCTAGATATGTAATAATAAATTTATTGTCACATGAAGCTAATCCTTCCATTTATACCTTCTAGGATCATTTCCCAAAAGGTGTCCTGAGGAAGAGGAGGTCCTAAATAAGCTTAAAAGGTATCATTTGCTTAAATCGAATAATTCAACTTAAATTTGTTTAACCCAGTGATTGTGGAGCTTTTTGGGCCCCCAAATTGACCTTGTGTGACCACCATTACCATACAACTTTAAACTTCAGGAAAATCCTTTTTTTTTTTTTTTTTTTTTATTACTTGAAGGAACTTTTTCTGAATTGCCTTTAACTATTTCTGGATATCTGTGAATTTGAATTAAAAAGTCTAGGAATTTTAATTCTGTGATGTTATTTTCGAATGGCATGGTAAAACTGCCTATGAAATGAATGTAAGGTCCACAAGTATTGCCTCAGACTCCATTTTTCATACTGACATGGAAGGATCAATCATATACAGTGTGTTTGATTGCTTGTACTTGCTGTGCTTGATGGAATAAGCCCTTTGAAGGCCATCTTGTGCAATTATTAAATCATTACTAAAGACAAAATCACCTGTTCAATATACTTGTCATTGCAACAGAATTTATAAAACACTGAATTCTGTTTGCTAAACACCAACTTAATCAATTATCTTTTGTTATATGCTCATCCTTAGGTGATGTAACAAAATTGCCCTCACTAGGTAAATGTTAGCATTTAAGAATTCTTAATATGAGTAAAACTCTATCATATATATTTTTATACAAATGAATACTAAATAGAACAATACTGAATCACCATGAGGTACGACCATAAAATGATGGCAATTTTTGTAATCTACCAGATGTACTTTGAAATACAAGAAATTCAAACAATTATAAACAAAAGTGTTATTCATGAATTCATTACATTATAAAATTTTAAAATACTTGATAGAAATTATATTAACTGAAAATACTAACCCAAAGTTGGTTGGGATAAGATACTAAATATTATAGACTTACATATTTTTTTTAAAAATCAATTTGTAATTGTAAATGTAGCTTAAAAAACATTCTTAAGTCAGTACAGAATATATTTTAAACTTATGTAGGAAATATAATATGTGTATTTCTTTGAGGAGATCAGTTTTGAACTTAATAATAGCTGGACTATTTTGAAAATCTAAAACATTTGTATTTCTTGTTACTATTAATCTTGATACTGTGGACTTCCCTCATTCTTTGAGCCCTTGAGGATCCCTTTGATTTCAGAGAGTTCTTATCCAACTTTGACTGAATATTACATTTTTTTAAAACTTCATATCTAGATATTAGTCTTAAGAGTTATGTTATGGTCAAAGAGAATATGAAATATAAATTTCAAACAGTTTCTTTTTCAGATCAGGAGGCAAACCTGGAAGACATAGTTAATAGAGCTTTACAAAACCTATGATTAGTGAAAACTAGGACATGACACAAAAAAAACCTTTCCCACTGTCTGATAGGAACAGAAAGTGTAAGCTGCCCTAATGTGTAAAAACTCTCATGGAGGATGGAAGTTAGATATAGTACAAGCATCTATATAAATCTGTTAAACTATACTTGCTATAGGAATTAATTCTGAAATTGTACATCATTGACTTATGAAAAAATGTAAGCCCCTTAAAGATATACCCAGATTCAATAGAGCACCAGAATCATATGTGTCCAGCAAGTGGGTAGTTTTACACTTTACTGACCGATGGGTATTGGGTAGTAGATAAGTAGGAGTGAATTAACACAGAGCCAGGACCCTGCCATGGGGTCATTATGGTAAGGGAAAAAGAGAATTTATAGTAGAAAATGAGGCTTAAAGAACTTTAGCTAAAGAGTAGATGGGAAGACCCAAAAAAGGTGTCACAGAGTAAAGTCAGAAAGGTGGACAACTTACCATGCTTAAAGAGCATACCACAAGTTGCCTTGTGGATACTACCAGTAGATGTCTACAGGATTCCTAGTTACCAAGAAGTGACATCTCCATAGAAACTGGTTAATATTTATGAATCAGAGCAAGGGTTTAGATATGGACAGGCCATATCTGTCCCGTATTTTATCCCAACACTATTAGGTCTCACAGGCTATCACTTATATCTAGAAATTTTCTTTAAAAAAGAAGGAAGTGATCTAAACCCTGAAAGTTTGAGCTTTTGCCCCAAGGAAGTTGAGTTAACACAAAACAGATGTTTTTCCTAGAAGAGACTAGCAAGTTTATCTTATCATTAACAGGAAAACATGAGCCAAATTAAAATGTTATACCAAAATGAATTTTTTTTCAATTGTACAGTTGTCAAGCACTATATTTTAAACCTACTACTATATGTTTTAGAAAGTATCACCATTGGATATTTGATAATTATCTCCTACTCATAGTAGTTGCTGTATTTGAAAATAGTAATCTAAATCACAATCATTTTACTAAGATATTTCTGGATTCTTACAAATTCTATGAGATTATAACATAAGGTTAATATAATTTGCCTTTCACTTTTTAAGATATATCCACAAAGGGTTTATATAAATGGATTAAACACCAGCCTAAGAAAGAACACTTAGCAAACCGTAAAGATTTTATTTTAAGCATTAAATATTTTTTAAAGAAACAACCAAAATATTGGCTTAAGAAAAAAACACTTAGCAACTGAAAGCCTTAAAGATCTTTCTTTAAATAAAAATAAATGATATTTTCTTTCTCGACTATGTTGGAATCATTCTAATATCAATGTTATGGAGATTGATTCAATTCCTAGGAAAATAATGAAAATTTTATAACAGAATCTCCATATCATCTTTAATATACTGATTTCTGTGACTACTTCTTAAGTACATACATTCTTTCTCCTTACATTTTCTTGCTGTACTTTGCTTAAAAATCCATTGTCACTATCACTTGCCGGTAGCGGCTGACAGAGGCCCCCTCCTCCGCCATCTATGGTTGGGGAAGAGGAACCATGAGAGACTATGAACTCTGAGAAACAAACCAAACGTTCTAGAGGGTAGGGGGGTGGGGGGGATGGGTTAACCTGGTGATGGGTATTAAAGAGGGCACGTACTGCATGGAGCACTGGGTGTTATATGCAAACAATGAATCATGGAACACCACATCAAAAACTAATGATGTAATGTATGGTGATTAACATAACATAATTAAATAAATAAATAAATAAATAAATAAATGTAAAAGAAAAAAAAATCCATTGTCACCTGGTTTTAAGTGATCCTCTTAATCAGAATCTGAGTGTAATGTTTCCAAAATACCTTTTTCTCCTAGATGACAGCCATCAATAACTCTGGGTAGTCTCTGTGTTAATGCATATAGTTAACTCACAACCAGAATAAAAGGACTATAAAACAGCGAGGTGAGATAAATGAAATATTATTCCTAATATTCTACTCTATATCTAAATTTTCATTTCATATATTGAAACTTTGGTTCAACTCTAAATGCAGTCAGTCATATGGCTTAATTTTAATTCATAAATGTTAAAATGTTTAGCAAGATAAAGTATTTTACTAGAAATTACTGTTTGATTAATGTTAAGCAAAAATGAATCACTAACATTGTGTTTCTGACATACAATGCTTCACTCAGGTTACTAGTTGTGTTTCACAGTGAACTGTCTACTTCAGAGAAATCTGAAATGAAATAATAATTAGCCAGTTTACTGTCAAACACATCCACAAGTTCTGAACAGAATTTTGGTCTGAGGGATATATAGGAAGATTGGCATATAAGTTTTAAGGATGGGAATGAAAAAGTAAATATAGTTAGCTATGGAAGAATTTAATTCTATCATTATCAACTAATATGGTAAAAGGCCTTAAATGTTATATTGACATGAACTATAAACATAAATTTACATCACAGAGGAAATGCTATAGGGAGTTTTTAATGGTTCTTTTAGACAGACCAATAGTTACTTAGACCATTTTGACTATTAAATATCTTCATTATCTCTCCGGGTTGTGTAGACATTGTACTAATTACAACAATGAACTCCATAAACCAGACAAGTTCATTAAGCAAGAAGTAAAAGAAGTTTCTTTTTTTTTAACCTCAGAATAAAAGGAAAAAAGAGAATTTCAAGATGAAAGGAATGATTTAGCCCTGAATGAGACTTGAAGGGAAAAAAAAGTGATGTTAATAATAAAATCAAAAGGAAATAAGGTAGAAGATTAGAAGTTATTCTCAAACACTATACACCAATGGAACTCAACATCTTATTCTCTCAAAACTCAGTAAATGAAAATAACTAGCTGACTTCCTAACCTTAAAATAATGCATTTTGTCTATTGTATGAAAAGGGGATTATTCTGAGATAACAATTCAAGTAGTTTATGAATTTTCCCACAGTATGTACTCACTAAAAAATAAATAATATCTACAATAATATGAAATATACAGAGAGAGACTATATCTCTTGAATTGTATTAGCAAAGCCCTGTCTATTGTCTTCACCAGGAAAATAGCCTAATTGTCCATGTTCAACATTCTTATTAAACTATGTACACCTAAATTATCTGAACCAAAAGTTTTGATCTTCTCTTACTATGTCACAGTCCCACCTCCAACCCTGAATCCCAATGACTCACATTGATAGTGATCAAATTAAAGGAGGAGTTTTGTGATTAGAATGCTGGGATGGGATTCCTTGTGCTTTATTATAAATGGATATACCAAGGTACACAAAGAAAAACTGATGCCTAAGCAAAATTAGAAAAAAATACAGCATTACACAGATTGCTTTGATGTTGTGCTTTATTTTTAAATTTGAATATTATTTTAAAAATTGTTATGAGTTTTTATAGCATAACTGAGTTTATTTTTTAAAATTTCATTTTAAAATTGTGTTCTAAGGAAAAGCCCTTTTTTCCCTGGAGAAGTGGGAATGTACTTATAAAACATAGGATTTTTCATTTTTACATGTGGTTCCAGGATTCAGATTTATGTTTGATCACAATTTTTAAACTATTTCTATCTCATGGTTAGAAAGTATATTTCTCACCCATTTCCCATGGTTGATTATTTCTTTCCACTGAAGCATCTTTATTCACTGAATGTCTGACTTTTACTCATAGAAATCCTAATACATTTTTAATTGCACAATAATTATGTGTCTACCAACTGTGCCTTTTTTTTCCACTGATGGAGAAACCAAGGCTCAAACAACTCAGATAGCAATTAGTAACCTCACAAACTCCAATTCTTAGTCTTTCCCTTATAGATTACCCTGGGCCCCTGATAATCTTATTTATCTTTGTTCGGTAACTCTGCACTCACATTTATGTCAAAACATTCCCAAATCTAAGAAATGGATACTCCTCCAAAGTTGTTTTCACTTAAATTATGTGCATCTAAAATGTCACAGGCCTCTGTAATAACTGAGGTTTATGGCAGTGCATTTTCAATACAATTTGAAAGTTCCATTCATTAAATATGTTTTTCTCACCAAAAAGACACACAGTTGATCCCAAAAAGGATGACAACCTCTTTGAGAAGCTATGTAATAAAGTATTTTCCTTCCTAACTTTAAAATACGCTGTATTTACTATTGATGTATCTTTGTTAAATTGAAAATAAGTGTCTAGAAAATATTAACCTACATAAGAAGAATCACATAAACAAGGTTATGGAGGAAAAGGGAAAGTCAAAATGTGATAAAATCTGTAAGAATTTAGAAAACATAATCTATAACATAGAAATTCATATATTTGGGTAATTGGAATTAATTATATGCTGCACTTCCTAAACTTACATACCAAAGACAATTTTGTGATTATCTACAGCTATAGCATCTTAGTACATTAAGAAAAAATGAAAAATGTTGTAATAATATTTCATAGTTGAATAATGGTGACTGATGGGTAAAAACATACTTTTAAATAAACACCATTTAGGGTTAAGGTTTTATGTATTGGACAATTGTCATCTGAAAATCTCTATCCAATTTAGAAATTAAGAACACATGATCATCGCTTCTCGGCCTTTTGGCTAAGATCAAGTGAAGAACACATGATCATATATTTATAGAAATGGAAAATAGATTTTAGGTTTATAATAAAAATCAAATGACAATGCTATGGAGGTTTCAAAAAATAAATATGAGGACTTCCAAACACCACAGATAAGAAAAATTACACCACTTATGTGTGACGTAGCACAATTCAAGTTCTCATTAGAAGAGGTTTAATGAGACTTGAATGCAGGAAGAATTTTAAAAACAAAGACTAATATAGTAAAATGATATTGAAATAAGTTTCTTGGGGGGAGAGTTGAAAATTAAAGAGAAAAAAATTTTGAAACATAGTAGAGATAATAATAGGGTTTTCAAAGAAGGGATTTCCAACATAAATAAACCCAGGGGGAAAGAAGAGTCAGTTTTATTTTAGATAGAAGTGGACATATTCAGTGTGGGATCTGGGAAGGGGGAAGCAATTTGCATACCAAAGGCAATTTATTTAAATCAAGACTTTTCTGAGTATTTTTGAGTTAAAATAGAATTACATTTGTTAGCGTGTTATCCACTACCTCTACTTAACCCTATTTAAATTATATCTGAACCAATAAGGAAGCTAGTTTCTAACACAATTTACGCTCTATTGAGGAAGGCGTGTTAGTGTGTCTATGTGCCTACGCCATCCATGATGGGACATACAGCTAATGCCATTCAGGAACCTTTAGTAAGCTTGCAATTAATTTTCAAGGTTTTTTATAAAGAACACAGGTTAAACAGAAATGCTATGGAGAAAATAATCAGTCTTTGGAAACCTAGAGCTTCATTAAAACATTAAATTAATTCAAAATAAAAGGTAATGGTAATAATCACTGGGTACTTAATAAGTATTTGAGTTTTTTTTTTTTTTTAAAGATTTTATTTATTTGAGAGAGAGAGAATGAGAGAGAGAGAACACATGAGAGGGGATAGGGTCAGAGGACGAAGCAGACTCCCTGCCAAGCAGGGAGCCCGATGCGGGACTCGATCCAGGGACTCCAGGATCATGACCTGAGCTGAAGGCAGTCGCTTAACCAACTGAGCCACCCAGGCGCCCCAAGTATTTGAGTTATTAAGAAACTGTATTATATGGAAACCTGGTTATGACTTCTGTACAGTAATTTTTGTTCTCTTTCATTGGCTTTAATCTAGATACCAGTGATATTAAATGGTAGCCTAGTACAATGTAAAACAGGATGATTAGCATTTCATGCTAGGGCATGTCTTTCAGGTTGTCAGAATTATGAATTTTATAGCTATTTAAGTTTGCTTCTTAGAGGGTTTTCTCTTTTTTAGCCCAATTTTGTTTATAGTTTCAAGAATTACTTCTCCAAATGAATTTATGTTGTCTAGGTAAAATGTTATTTGGACATAATGCAGTTAGAAAAACCAGGCCATAATCAGGACAGTTTTAAAAGGATACATGTAAAGGTGGATTTTTATATAATAAAACTTTTCCTTGATCATATTATAAAGTCATAGCTTCCATTTTCTTAGGCCACTTTATTTCCTCTACATTATGTAGATATAGATTACACCAAAAATTACCCTCTTTTGAACTCCTTTTCCTGAAGAAAATTGAAAAAATGCATACCCCATAAAACACTTCCTTTCTATTTTACTGCAGTGAATTCACTGTTAGGCTCTTTTTCACTCCTGAAACCAGATAGGCAATGCCAGAAAATCAAATCGAACCTGAAAGTACTTATAAAAGTCAATTTAAGATCAGCAAGTAGAATATTGAAAATAATAATTAAATACACAAATCTACTGGCAGCTTTGCCCTATTACCTTATAATGCAAAACAACCCTATCTAGGGATACCAGTTTCATGAAACCATACTACATAAAGCAAATGAAGTATCATTTTATTTTTGAGATAGATCATGTTTTTTCCTCCAGGTTATACATTTAAACATAAAATACTTTATTTCTATTCAGATGAGGAAAAGCCATCTGACTGAAAGATTTCATGAATCTAGTAGAAAAGATCACCACATGGGTCAAAGATGAGAGTCTTTTGAATTCCTGCCATGCCATCTGTTTTAACTCATTGCAGAGGAATTAGAGCCAAAAAATCATACGGCTGGAAAGCCCCAAAAGGAAGCGGTCAACCCAGAGAGATAAAGAAGCTCCACAACAATTTTTTTTTTCAATAGAAGAAGTCTTCTGATTCCTGAAGGACACAAAAATTTTAGATATTGAAATTGGAAATTCAACAAAATATTATTTCAAAATTTATAGGTGACAATGGCTGAAACTGGTAAGATTCAAGTTACTATGCTCTGGACAGCTATTTTTAATAAAATATATAAAAGTAATTTTCTATGCATATTTAATTTTCAATTTTAAAATACAGTATTTTATGATGAGTAATGTAGTCAGTTATGAGAAATGCATAGATTTAAGAGCATATTTGCATTCCTGCTTCCATTCAAATTTACTACATTAACAATAGAAATTATAGATTTTTCTACAGTGGGTTTTGTCTAAAATCTTTACTTTTAAGTTATTATTTTAGGGATTTTTATTACAGTAATACCCAATACACTATTATAAATGTCAAAATACCAATCACATTAATCTGTTACTACTATTGTCAGAAATCTTATTGATAGGACGCCTATAGATAGGTTACTGGTCTTCAAAATATGAATTAATTGTTGAAATTTGTATTCCAGAAAACAGTATGTGGCCTAATAACATTTTAGGTATTAACTATAAGCTACCTAAAGTCACCATATTAAATTTGCAAAGTGCCTAAGACTTAAGACTACTATAAAGGAAAATATGAAATGAAAAAAGAAAAACAGATAAATGGAAAAATGTAACTATGGCAGTGCTCACAATTCCCCTCACAGGAGCTGATACACTACTGAGAATGAAATGAAATGAATTATTTACATAAGTAGTCTGAGGATAAAGTACACCCACATAATATTAATAAACATTGTAGAAGCTACATTTTCATTAACACTGCATCTTCATAATAATCTTGTTCTAAATAGTTTTTTTCAAGTTAATACATCAAATACTATATCCCACTTATTCAAAATTCTGCCTGTTAATAAAAACAATGGATAATAATCCTAACAAGGTTAATTAAACTAGCAATAGCAAACACACTGTATATGAAAATGGATTTCAATTGATGGAGAGCCTATTTACAACTGCAGGTTTTCTTCAGTGTTTTGTGGTACAGCTTTAGGAAGCATGTCTATTTGCTGAAGCACTTTATTAAAGTAAAGCATGACATCTGTTATATATTATCTTTTAGAGGTCATAATATTCTTTATTTTGAGCACTGTGCTATAAAAACCAACTAACTTTTCTATTGTAATTTAGTTATTATCACAATATTGCCTCAGCAAGGGAATGACCATTTTTGCTTATTCAAATTACCATTTATTAATGCAAAAGATATTTTGCTTCTATCGCAAAATCCAGCTGTATATACCAAAATCATTTCACATATCAAAAGATACAAAGGAATTCATTAAACATACCTTGATATGGAGCACTAAATCCACGATATCGGTGATTGCTGTCTGTAACAAAATGCAGTCTGAGCCAGTTTTTGTTGCTGATAATTGGTGGTGGTATATTCATTCCAGATAACCTGAATTATAAAAGACAACAACAAAAAAATTTTTAAAAACTTTTCAGCAGTAAATGTTTTCACCGAATTGGGACCCTGAAAAATGTCTACCTGTATACAATATTCATGACATTTCATTTTTAATTTTTAAATATGAATACATTAGTTATTTTATGCATAGGAAAGTCAATCATAGAATGGTGCAACTCCAAACGTGCTTTCCAATCAGTTTGCATATATTAATAAACTGTGAACTGGATATAATTTTTGATTCACCCAAATTTATTGCCTAGATAATAATAAACATAATGGAGGCTGAGCTAATGGTGCTGGTCCTTATGCTCCTCAAGAATATATTGATATGGTTTAGTTAGAAAATAGACTTCAAAGCAATTGATATACTCTTTCCACTTAATATATTTTCCACATTGCATATTCTACAGCAAATTTCCTAATTTCTTTTCATAGGGCAAGCACTCTTTTAATGTGATTTCCAATACTATAAATTTTTGTGATTAGCTTTCATTATAATATATACTTCTATAACTCACTAGAGGTCTGCCCCAATTAACAGACAGAAAACAGATTGTATTTTGGATGTATATTTATTCTCCATATATTTAGTCACAAAGGTACCATTTCATAGTCTCCTTAAAGCAAGGTAGTTAGAGTAAAACTTTGAAACTATGCCCCAGATACTGGTCATGGTCAACAGATGAAGTAACTCTCTTGTTCTATATCTTTTGAAGATTTCCAGGGAAGCAGTTTCTCTAATTTCATTCAATAAAGGAATATTACACCCATATAACCACTCATTTAAATCCTAGGTGTGTGCAATAAAGCCAAGGTAAAATATTCCGAAAAGCTAGACTACTACATACTGAAGAAGAGTTATTTACTAAGGTTTCCTAATAACCAGTATATGATGTATCTTTACTATTATTCAAAACTTTTGCTTTTCTTCATCATACATCAAAATAACTGGTGTGTGTGTGTGTTGGGGGGTATGATTACAACTCTTCTCTCAGTGCTTTGCAGGCAGTCACTCTAGGGAACCCGTAGAAGGAGATTGGAATATATGTTGTACACATTAATTACTGTCGAGATGCAGACGTGGTGATCCAAGGACCGTTTATACAACACGTTCCCTTATTTCCCCCAAAACCTACTTTGCCACGATATTTTGGAACTAGCTATCACTTTCTGTGGATGACTATCTGCCATGCCGTAGAAATATGAATTTCACCTTTACTGTATCATTGTGGGCAGATGTATACGCACAGGTGTATAGAATGGTCTTCACAATATTACGTTCATGATTCTAACATGAACAAGATGGGTTCTATCACATACATTTCTCATCCCTCTTTCCACTTTGGAATGCATCTTCTCTAACTTTTCCCTATTAATGCCCTATTTTCTCTTTTCATAGCAGTGACCCTATTTATTGATGTAACTGGCTCCTTTTTCATATCTGAATTTAGCAAATAAAGATATGTATGTAACTTTATAATGTTAAGACTCAAGTTTTAAATTTTTACTTCTTTACTTTCAAAACTATCCAAGTTATGTTTACCTTTGCTTGTTGGTTGGTTTGGTTTAAAAAGCAATTCAATGAGAAAGTATTTAGATTTGGTACAATTATATTTTCAATAGACTAGCATGTTTCATGCCAGGTTTTGATTTACAATTTGGTTCTCCTCACTTCCTTGATTTGATGCCCATAAATATCCATTAGGGAAAGTTTAAATTATTTTTGACAGTCTGCACACATTTCTAAGTATAATGAGACTATAATACATGGATGGTTGTAATACATTAAAGTACAGAGTTTGGAGAGAGGCCCTTAGAAGATCCAATAAATGAGAAACAACAAAGACATCAACAAAAGTAAGAGAGGAGAGAAGATGAAACAGGCAATAAAAAGGATAAACTTCCCATCTTTCCCAGGGACATCAAAGATAATTTCAGCAATAGAGGGTAGAAATGACAAGTAATAGCTACTACGGAACTATAGTTTGAACTGAATTCACCTTCAGGAATTGAGAAAGGTGGAACTGAAGATATTAGAGTTGCTGTAGCTAGAGGCACAATACACATGGGATGGAGCAAATAAGGGCAATTTAACAGGGGTGCAAATAAGAAGATATTCCTGACAGCCTCAGTGTTTCAGCTTATGAAGCAGAACTATAGGTAAGCCAAGACACTGAACCATAAAGCAAGTGCACCACAGTATCTCTCCTTCCAAATGATAGTCCACTAGTATTGAATATTCTTAAAGATAATTTACACAATATGGTTTTGTCTATGTCTTATAGAGCAATCTGGAAAATGCCTGTACATATTTCTGCACCATATTTCACATGCTATCAGGACATCTTAGAAATGGAGGATTGAGAATAAATGCTGCCTAGAAAGATTCCATTAAATTAATTTAGATAATTTATTAAATATGAAAGGAGATATTTCTTAAATATAACTCATTGTTAATCCTGATACTAAGGGTTGGAAATATAGTAGTAAATAAGACAGACAAGATCCACAGTCTTGCAAAGTGAAAATAAAGAAGGTAACATAGATAAATCAATAAGATAATTTCAGATGGTGGCAAATGATGTACAAAAACATTACAGAGTAATATGATAATGTCTAGAAATGAGGTTTCACTTGTTCTAATGTCTTTTCCATTTTACACTCAAAACAGCCACACTCATGATTATGTTTTAAATTGCTAAACTGGATTTTAGGAGAATTAAATCAAAGAAAATTATGATAATGATAAATGTCATAAATTTATAACCTACTATTGTTATTTGTATCCAAGAAGAATTCAAAACCTGTCTTTTGAAAGAAAAAAAAACCTGTCTTTTGAGTAATTAATAAATTGGAATGGACATATTAAATTAATAATGACACCAAATTTCATTGCATATTCAATGTAGAAATACAGTAATACAGTGTAACTTGCCAATATTAACCTTTACAAAATTTTTTATTTATATAATTTCCTGCAGAACTAAGTAACTAAATCATAAACTGATATTTACTTATTTCTTTTAGTAAACTAATATTTAAAATCACATGGAACATTTTCTACTGTAGCTAGTGCCTTAGAGAATATGATTGTAATCAGTACAAAAAAATCAGTTAAGTGTAAGAAACCAGAGAGAATCACAGGTCTTTACCAGTTTTTAGAAGTGTCAAAATCTATTTTAAGCCTA
Organism: Neomonachus schauinslandi; assembly: GCF_002201575.2. Classification (NCBI taxonomy): domain Eukaryota; kingdom Metazoa; phylum Chordata; class Mammalia; order Carnivora; family Phocidae; genus Neomonachus; species Neomonachus schauinslandi. The sequence goes on from NC_058406.1 coordinate 162,522,341, forward strand.
GGTCTTTGGTTTATAACTCCCTTTTCAGATCCTTATTGCTGTCATCCGTTGACCTCTTGTTCTCAAGTCTCTTAAAGTTAACACTTGCAACAACAGGTGTCCTCTTTGTGGCTTTAACATCTATTTTTTTTTATCTTTCCAATGCCCTAAAATCATTCACACCTAATGGCCTGTCTTTCCTCATCTTTGGTACCCTCAGGCACAATCCAACCTCAAACCCATAATTATTCAAATCATCAAAAACCTCACTCTCCCAACATAGTTCTCCTGCACTCTCATAATTTTACTTCTTTCTCTCTCTTGCCCTCTCTCCCTGTCTCCCCTTTTCCCTCTTTTACTTTTTCTGACCCCATTCTTTCTCTGGCTTCCTCCGTTCTCCAAGATTTTGTGAGATCAATTGTCCTACTTTGACCTGTAAAAATTTCCTAAAATGTACTCTTTCATCTTAACTCAAGACCTTTCCATGAATTTCTCTTTACGGCTAAAATGTCTCTCTATATTTTTTACCTTCATTTGCTTACTTAATCATTCTCAGTGAAGCCAGTCTTAAAGTTTCAAGGATGAGATAAATACCAAATCTCCTCTGTCCTCACAGAGAATCTTTGCATAGTCTTATCACATCATTTATTATTTTGTATAGTAGAAAGTTTTCCATCCTCACTACTATTTACATTTCCTTTGAAGGTAGGTTATTAAATTCCTGGTGCTGAGCAAAATGACTGATGAATAGTAGATGTACACTGATGTTATTTATCAAGAAAATACATGAATATAAGCTGTTTGGGCACATGCCCTCTTTTAGTACTTCTTATGGCACTTATCACAACATTCATATGATTATACTGTACATGTTCTATAGATAAGGTGTTAGAAGCAGGAACCACATTGGATTTATCTCTGAATCCATAAGCACATTTCAAATTATAGATAATGAACAGATGCTAATCAAATTGGGTAATATCCTATTACAACATTTCTCAAAGTGTGTTCTAATAAATATTAGCCACCAAAACTGCCTTTGGGGATAGGGGAAGTTACCCCAGTCAAAAAGACTTTGAATTGTTGTTTTGTAACCATATGCCCCTTTTCTAGATTTTTTTGTAAAGTTTTAACACAGAATTTCTTAAATTTATTTCAACAATAACTCTCCCATTCCCATACTTTGACATAAAATCAAATAACGTGTTGTACAATTATTTAATAGAACCCTTTCAAAAACTGCTAATTTTATGTCTTCATTTGTGTCTGGATAGAAATGTGTTTCATAGTCCCAAGTAAAACCAGCATCTTTAAAAATAGTCAAACGAGAAAAACTCATAAAATCTCTATTATGTTCTACAGCCCATTATAAGTTAGAAAATTATTTTAGCAACAAAATTTATCTACTTCTGGGATGACATTAAAGGCACTAATCTTCCATGCCATGCAAGTCATGAGTACTGTGTGTGTGGAGTGTACAGATACCCACACTGACCAGGCTGTGCTTTTTTTCAACACAGATGTGTTTGTGTTCTTGGTTAGGTATTTAAAAGTCACTGAACTGCAGAACACACAATCTTATGTGGTTTTAACAAGAGCATTAAGAAGCTAAGCATTGTATTATGCAGTCCAATTATTCAGAAGTCAGATGTTATGAAGTCTTTACAAAGCAAATGAGAGAAGTGGCTACACTAAATTTTCTTCTCTTTCTAACCCCTCCCTTTACTGACACCGCCCTCTTGCTTATCCCCATCTCTACCCTGACTTTCGCTTCCCACATATCCCCTATTTCCCTGATCTATCTTTTAGACATTTTTCTTATAAAAATTGAATGCCGTAGAATAGTGTTATTTTTATCTAAACACAAGCTTCAGGAAAATCTCTTTATATTTCAGATATAATGTGTGTGTCTAGCTACCAAAATTTAATGAAGATGAAATAGAAAAGTTTAACAGTACTATAGCCATTTCAAAATTGAATTTGTAATTAAAAACTAGCAAAAAACCTCCACATCCAGATATTAATAGAGAATTCTACTAAACATTTAAAGAATTAACAACGATTTTACCCATTATTTTCCCAGAAAATAGAAGAGGAAGGAACACTTCTCAACTCATTTAACAAGGTTAGTTTTACACTACTGGTAAAACCAGACAAGGTCAGTACAAAAAACAGAAAATAAATAAAACTAAAAAACAAAAACAAACAAAAAACTTCAGACCAATATCTCTCATAGATACAAAAACCTTCAGTAAATATTAGCAAATTGAATTCACCAAGGTATAAAATGAATTACACACCATGACCTAGTGAGATTTATTCAAATTATATAAGGCTGGCTCAATCTTTGAAAATCAATTAATATAATCCACCATATCAACAGGCTATAAAAGAAAATTTAATGATCAAATCAATAGACACAGAAAAAGCATTTCGCAAAATCCAATATCCATTGATGATAAAAACTCTCAGCACCATGAGAGACTATGGACTCTGAGAAACAAACTGAGGGTTCTAGAGGGGAGGCGGGTGGGGGGTGGGTTAGCCTGGTGATGGGTATTAAAGAGGGCACGTATTAAATGGAGCACTGGGTGTTATACGCAAACAATGAATCATAGAACACTACATCAAACACTCATGATGTAATGTATGGTGATTAACATAACAAAATAAAATAAAATTTTTAAAAATGTAAAAAAAAAAAAACCTCTCAGCAAATTAGGAAGAGAGGGAACATTCTCAACTGGATAAAGAACATGTACAAAAACCTATAACATCATACTTAATATTGAATTACTGAATGTTTTTTGTTAAGATCAGGAACACAGTACATGACTCTTATTCAACATTGTGCTAGAGGTTTGGTTGAGTCCATAAGGCATGAAAAATAAATTAAAAGGAATATATCTTGGAAAGAAAAAAATTGTCCTTACTTAAAATGATATGATTATTTATGTAGAAAATCCCAAGCAGTCTACAAAATAAACCTCTAGAACTAATAAGTGCATTCAGCCTGGTCGTTGGATACAAGATGAATTAAAAAAAAATTCAATTTCTAAATAATAACAATGAACATGTGGAAATTGAAAAAAATACAATTGACAATTTTTTTGAATAAAATTAAATACTTAGGTATAAATCTAGTAAATCATTTATAGGGTCTGTATCAGGAAAATTTTAAAATGTAATAAAAAATCAAAGACATAAGTAAATGAAAAGACATGCCATGTCCCTGAATTGACTTATCATAGTAAAGATATTAATTCTCCCCCAAATAATCTACAGTTTTAATGCAATTCTTATTGAAATGCCAGGAAATTTTTTTGTAGACACACACAAGGTAATTATAAAATGGACATGGAAAGGTACAGGACCCAGGATAGATAAAACAAATTTGAAAAAGAAGAATGAACTCCAAGTAAACAATAGCCTTTTCAATAAATGATGCTGGGACAATTGAACAACCATAGGAAAAAAATAAACCTTAGTCTAAACTTCACACTTGAAAAAATTAAACATCTATTTATGATTTTAAAAAGTCTCAGCAAACTGGTAAAATCAAGTATTCAACCTGATAAAGGGCATCCATGAAAAAGATACAGCTAATATAATTGTGATAATTTTTAAAGGTGAATAATTCAGTGCTTTCCCTGTAAGATCAGAAACAAATTATAGATGTCCACTCTCACCATTTCTATTCAACATTGAATTGGAAGTTCCTGCTAGTGCAATAAAGCGAGAAAAGTAAATAAAAGACATGCCAAAGGTAAAGAAAAGGGTAAAGTTGTCTTTGTTTTCAGAGGACATGATTGTCTATGTAGAAAATTTCTATAAATCTACAAAATGCTAGAAGACCTTATGAATGACTTTATCAAGATCTCAGGGTAGAAAATGAATGTATAAAAATCAGCTGTAGGGAGCGGAGCAAGATGGCGGAGGAGTAGGAGACCTGGATTTTGTCTCCTCTAAGGAATTCAGCTGGATAGGGATCAAACCATTCTGAACACCTACAAACCCAACAGGAGATCGAAGAAAGGAAGAGCAACAACTCTCTGAACAGAAAAGCGACCACTTTCTGGGAGGTAGGACGTGCGGAGAAGTGAATCCGAGGCGATATTCGGGAGGATAGATGGCAGGGGAGGGGCCTCCGACGGCCGCTTCTGGCAAGTGATAGAGCCGCGGAGCACAAAATCGGAACTTTTAAAAGTCTGCTCCGCTGAGGGACGTCACTCTGGTGGCTAAGCGGGGGGGGTGGAACCCTCCGGGACAGTGTGGTCTCAGGACCCTCGGGGTCACAGAAAGACCGGGGGTGCCTGAGTGCGGCAGAGCTCCCAGGTAACGGAGCAGGGAAGCCGGCTGCAGAGGCGGAGCCCAGGTGCGGGCTCTCAGCTCAGGGTTGCCATAAACTGTGATCCGCGGCACAGTCGGGCCACTGCTCCTCCAGCAGGGACCCAACAAGCAGCAGATCCGGGGAGACTCACCTTCCTCCCCTGGGAGGAGCCACGCGGGAGTGCACCGCAGGGATCTGCTGGGTTTGGAGACTCCACACGGGGTTGGGTGCCAGAGAGAAACGCTCAGTCACAGGCCGGGTGAGCACAGAGTGCGGCCAGAGAGCGGGGAGACGGGAGTGACTGATGGCTTTTCTCTGGGGGCTCACTGAGGAGTGGGGCCCTGAGTTCTTGGCTCCTCCGGGGCGGAGATTGGGAGGCTGCATTTTCACTCTCCGCCTCCAAAGCTGTACGGAAAGCTCCAAGGGAACAAAAGCCCCGGAGAGCAAACCCGAGCAGATTACATAGCCGGGAGGGGGCAAGGGCAGGGCAATTCCGCCTCCAGCAGAGACATTTGGAAACCATGGCAACAGGCCCCTCCCACAGAAGATCAGCGAGAACAGCCAGCCAAGACCAAGTTTACCGATCAATGAGAACAGCAGAACTCCAGCGCTAGGGGAATAATGCACATAGAATCCGTGGCTTTTTTACCATGATTCTTTAGTCTTTCAAAGTTAATTTTTTTTAACTGTCTTTTTTTCTTTTTTTTTCTTTTTGAATTTTTCTTTTTCCCTCTTTCAACCAACATCTTATCAATCCCTTTAAAAAAAAAACATTTTTATTTTTCATTTTTAGAGTCATATTCTATCCCTTCATAATAGTTACCCGTATTTTTGGCTTATATATATAAGTTGTTCTCTCTTTAAAATTTTGAGATAGTTTCTTCTAACAGATTAAAATATACCCTAAATCTCTGGTATATGGTGTTTTCTATTCCCCTGCCTGATCACATCCTCTCCCTTTTTTTTTCTTTTCTTTTTTTTTCTTTTTTTTAAATCCTCTTCTTTTTCAAACAACTTCTTATCAATTCCTTTTTTTTTTTAAAGATTTTATTATTTTTATTTATTTATTTGAGACAGAGAGAATGAGAGACAGAGAGCACGAGAGGGAGGAGGGTCAGAGGGAGAAGCAGACTCCCCGCCGAGCAGGGAGCCCGATGCGGGACTCGATCCCGGGACTCCAGGATCATGACCTGAGCCGAAGGCAGTCGCTCAACCGACTGAGCCACCCAGGCGCCCCATCTTATCAATTCCTTTTATAAAATTTTTTATAATTTCCATCTTTACGGTCATATTCCATCCCTTCATCATATCAACCCTTATTTTTGTACATATATAAGTTTTTCTTTCTTTAAAATTTTGGGAGGCACTTTCTTCTAACAGACCAAAATACACCCCAAATCTAGTGTGTGGCACTGATCTATATACCAGCCTGATCATATTTGATCACATTCTGTTTTTTTGTTTTTGTTGTTTTGTTTTGTTTGTTTTTGTTTTTATCCTTATCTTTTTCCTTTTTTTTCTTTTTCTTTTTTCTCTCTTTCCCTTTCTTTTCCCACTGCTTCAGGTCTTTTCTGATTTGTTTAGAGTATATTTTCTGGGGACATTGTTACTCTGCTAGCATTTTGTTCTCTCATTAATCTATTCTCCTCTGCACAAAATGACAAGACGGAAAAACTCACCTCAACAAAAAGAACAAGAGGTAGTACCGACTGCCAGGGACCTACTCAATACGGACATTAGTACGATGTGAGATCTAGAGTTCAGAATCATCACTTTAAAGATACTAGCTGGGCTTGAAAAAAATATGGAAGTTATTAGAGAAACCCTTTCTGGAGAAGTAAAAGAACTAAAATCCAACCAAGTAGAAATCAAAAAGGCTATTAATGAGGTGCAATCAAAAATGGGGGCACTAACTGCTAGAATAAATGAGGCAGAAGAGAGAATCAGTAATATAGAAGACCAAATGATGGAAAATAAAGAAGCTGAGAAAAAGAGAGATAAACAACTACTGGATCACGAGGGCAGAATTCGAGAGATAAGCGATACCATAAGACGAAACAATATTAGAATAATTGGGATCCCAGAAGAAGAAGAAAGAGAGAGAGGGGCAGAAGGTATAATGGAGCAAATTATAGCAGAGAACTTCCCTAATTTGGGGAAGGAAACGGGCATGAAAATCCAGGAAGCACAGAGAACCCCTCTCAAAATCAATAAAAATAGGTCAACACCCCGACATCTAATAGTAAAACTTACAAGTCTCATAGACAAAGAGAAAATCCTGAAGCAGCTCGGGAGAAGAGATATGTAACCTACAAGGGTAGAAACATTAGATTGACAACAGACCTCTCCACAGAGACCTGGCAGGCCAGAAAGGACTGGCAGGATATATTCAGAGCACTAAATGAGAAAAATATGCAGCCAAGAATACTCTATCCAGCTAGGCTGTCATTGAAAATTGAAGGAGAGATAAAAAGCTTCCAGGACAAACAAAAACTAAAGGAATTTGCAAACACAAAACCAGCCCTACAGGAAATCTTGAAAGGGGTCCTCTAAGCAAAGAGAGAGCCTAAAAGCAAGATAGACCAGAAAGGAACACAGACAATATACGGTAACAGTCACCTTACAGGCAATACAATGGCACTAAATTCCTATCTTTCAATAGTTACCCTGAATGTAAATGGGCTAAATGCCCCAATCAAAAGACACAGGCTATCAGACTGGATTAAAAAACAAGACCCATCGATATGCTGTCTGCAAGAGACTCATTTTAGACCCCAAGACACCCTCAGATTGAAAGTGAGGGGGTAGAAAACCATTTACCATGCTAATGGACACCAAAAGAAAGCTGGGGTGGCAATCCTTATATCAGACAAATTAGATTTTAAACCAAAGACTGTAATAAGAGATGAGGAAGGACATTATATCCTACTTAAAGGATCTATCCAACAAGAAGATCTAACAATTGTAAATATCTATGCCCCTAACATGGGAGCATCCAATTATATAAGGCAATTAATAACAAAAGCAAAGAAACACATCGACAACAATACAATAAGAGTGGGGGACTTTAACACCCCCCTCACTGAAATGGACAGATCATCTAAGCAAAAGATCAACAAGGAAATAAAGACTTTAAATGACACACTGGACCAAATGGACTTCACAGACATATTCAGAACATTCCACCCCAAAGCAACGGAATACACATTCTTCTCTAGTGCCCATGGAACATTCTCCAGAATCGATCACATCCTAGGTCATAAATCAGGTCTCAACCGGTACCAAAAGATTGGGATCATTCCCTGCCTATTTTCAGACCAGAATGCTTTGAAACTAGAACTCAATCACAAGAGGAAAGTCGGAAAGAACTCAAATACATGGAGGCTAAAGAGCATCCTACTGAAGAATGAATGGGTCAACCAGGAAATTAAAGAAGAATTTAAAAAATACATGGAAACCAATGAAAATGAAAACACAACTATTCAAAATCTTTGGGATGCAGCAAAGGCAGTCATAAGAGGAAAGTATATACCAATACAAGCCTTTCTCAAGAAACAAGAAAGGTCTCAAGTACACAACCTAACCCTCCACCTAAAGGAGCTGGAGAAAGAACAGCAAATAAAGCCTAAACCCAGCAGGAGAAGAGAAATAATAAAGATCAGAGCAGAAATCAATGAAATAGAAACTAAAAGAACAGTAGAACAAATCAACGAAACTAGGAGCTGGTTCTTTGAAAGAATTAACAAGATTGATAAACCCCTGGCCAGACTTATCAAAAAGAAAAGAGAAATGACCCAAATCAACAAAATCATGAATGAAAGAGGAGAGATCACAACCAACACCAAAGAAATACAAACAATTATAAGAACCTATTATGAGCAACTCTATGCCAGCAAATTAGATAACCTGGAAGAAATGGAGGCATTCCTAGAGATGTATCAACTACCAAAACTGAACCAGGAAGAAATAGAAAACCTGAACAGACCTATAACCACTAAGGAAATTGAAGCAGTCATCAAAAATCTCCCAACAAACAAAAGCCCAGGGCCAGATGGCTTCCCAGGGGAATTCTACCAAACATTTAAAGAAGAATTAAGACCTATTCTTCTGAAACTGTTCCAAAAAATAGAAATGGAAGGAAAACTTCCAAACTCATTTTATGAGGCCAACATTACCTTGATCCCAAAACCAGACAAAGACCCCATCAAAATAGAGAATTACAGACCAATATCCCTGATGAACATGGATGCTAAAATTCTGACCAAAATACTAGCCAAAAGGATCCAACAGTACATTAAAAGGATTATTCACCACGACCAAGTGGGATTTATCCCTGGGCTGCAAGGTTGGTTCAACATCCGCAAATCAATCAATGTGATACAATACATTAACAAAAGAAAGAACAAGAATCATATGATCCTCTCAATAGATGCAGAAAAAGCTTTTGACAAAGTACAGCATCCTTTCTTGATCAAAACTCTTCAGAGTATAGACACAGAGGGTACATACCTCAATATCATAAAAGCCATCTATGAAAAACCTACAGCGAATATCATTCTCAATGGGGAAAAACTGAGAGCTTTCCCCCTAAGGTCAGGAACATGGCAGGGATGTCCACTATCACCACTGCTATTCAACATAGTATTGGAAGTCCTAGCCACAGCAATCAGACAACAAAAAGAAATCAAAGGCATCCAAATCTGCAAAGAAGAAGTCAAACTCTCACTCTTTGCAGATGATATACTTTATGTGGAAAACCCAAAAGACTCCACCCCAAAACTGCTAGAACTCATACAGGAATTCAGTAAAGTGGCAGGATATAAAATCAATGCACAGAAGTCAGTGGCATTCCTATACACCAACAACAAGACAGAAGAAAGAGAAATTAAGGAGTCGATCCCATTTACAATTGCACCCAAAACCATAAGATACCTAGGAATAAATCTAACCAAAGAGACAAAGGATCTGTACTCAGAAAACTATAAAATACTCATGAAAGAAATTGAGGAAGACACAAAGAAATGGAAAAATATTCCATGCTCATGGATGGGAAGAACAAATATTGTGAAGATGTCAATGCTACCTAGAGCAATCTACACATTCAATGTGGTCCCTATCAAAATACCATCCATTTTTTTCAAAGAAATGGAACAAATAATCCTAAAATTTGTATGGAACCAGAAAAGACCCCGAATAGCCAGAGGAATGTTGAAAAAGAAAAGCCCAAGCCGGCGGCATCACAATTCCGGACTTCCAGCTCTATTACAAAGCTGTCATCATCAAGACAGCATGGTACTGGCACAAAACAGACACATAGATCAATGGAACAGAATAGAGAGCCCAGAAATGGACCCTCAACTCTATGGTCAACTAATCTTTGACAAAGCAGGAAAGAATGTCCAATGGAAAAAAGACAGTCTCTTCAACAAATGGTGTTGGGAAAATTGGACAGCCACATGCAGAAGAATGAAACTGGACCATTTCCTTACACCACACACAAAAGTAGACTCAAAATGGATGAAAGACCTCAATGTGAGACAGGAGTCCATCCAAATCCTAAAGTAGAACACAGGCAGCAACCTCTTCGACCTCAGCCACAGCAACTTCTTCCTAGAAACATCGCCAAAGGCAAGGGAAGCAAGGGCAAAAATGAACTATTGGGACTTCATCAAGATAAAAAGCTTTTGCAAAGCAAAGGAAACAGTCAACAAAACCAAAAGACAACCGACAGAATGGGAGAAGATATTTGCAAATGACATATCAGATAAAGGGCTGGTATCCAAAATCTATAAAGAACTCATCAAACTCAACACCCAAAGAACAAAGAATCCAATCAAGAAATGGGCAGAAGACATGAACAGACCTTTTTCCAAAGAAGACATCCAAATGGCCAACAGACACATGAAAAAGTGCTCAATATCGCTAGGCATCAGGGAAATCCAAATCAAAACCTCAATGAGATACCACCTCACACCAGTTAGAATGGCTAAAATTAACAAGTCAGGAAACGACAGATGTTGGCGGGGATACGGAGAAAGGGGAACCCTCCTACACTGTTGGTGGGAATGCAAGCTGGTGCAGCCACTCTGGAAAACTGTATGGAGGTTCCTCAAAAAGTTGAAAATAGAGCTACCATATGATCCAGCAATTGTACTACTGGGTATTTACCCCAAAGATACAAAAGTAGGGATCCGAAAGGGTACGTGCACCCCGATGTTTATAGCAGCAATGTCCACAATAGCCAAACTGTGGAAAGAGCCAAGATGTCCATCGACAGATGAATGGATAAAGAAGAGTGGTATATATATACAATGGAATATTATGTAGCCATCAAAAGGAATGAGATCTTGCTATTTGCAATGACATGGATGGAACTGGAGGGTGTTATGTTGAGTGAAATAAGTCAAACAGGAAAGACATGTATCATATGATCTCACTGATATGAGGAATTCTTAATTGCAGGAAAGAAACTGAGGGTTGCTGGAGTAGGGGGTGGGGTGGGAGGGATGGGGTGACTGGGTGATAGACACTGGGGAGGGTATATGCTCTGGTAAGCGCTGTGAATTGTGCAAGACTGTTGAATCTCAGATCTGTACCTCTGAAACAAATAATGCAATATATGTTAAGAAAAAAAAGAAGAAGAAGAAGGTAGCAGGAGGGGAAGAATGAAGCGGGGGAAATTGGAGTGGTAGACGAACCATGAGAGACGATGGACTCTGAAAAACAAACAGGGTACTAGAGGGGAGGGAGGTGGTAGGATGGGTTAGCCTGGTGGTGGGTATTGAGGAGGGCACATTCTGCATGGAGCACTGGGTGTTATGCACAAACAATGAATCATGGAACACTTCATCTAAAACTAATGATGTAATGTATGGGGATTAACATAAGAATAAAAAAAAAACAGCTGTATTTCTGTGCCTTAGCAATGAGCAATTGAAAATTGATTTTTTTTAATTATAGTATCACTTGCAATATCATAAAAATAATTGAAACAGGAATAAATATAACACAATGTACATCATTTTTAATATGCTTTAAACTTCAAATAATATATAAGTCATATTTATATACTTAGATAACCTAAGTAGATAGAGAAATATGCCCACATTCATTTACAGGAAGATTCAACATGGTTTGATGCCATTTTTCCCAATTAATATATAAATTCAGTATAATTCTTGTGAAAATCTCAGTGGAAATGAATTATTCTAAAATTCATGTGGAAATATAAAGTACTAGAATAACCTTTTTTTAAAAAGAACTTAATTGATGATTCATGCTAGTTGATTTTAGACTATCAATCTACAGTAATAATGAGGTGCTGCTGATCTGATAAATACACAGATAAATGGAAGAAAATAGAAAGTCTAGAAATAAATCTACAGATATATGACCAATTGATTTTTAACAAAGAATTCAAAGTAACTGAATGAAGAAAAAATATCATCTCGACAAATGGTGTGGAACTGAATATTTTAATACAAAAAAATAAGGAAAAATATCTCAACCCTACATAAATATTAATTCAAAATGGATCATAGACATGAATGAAAATGCAAAAAATATTAAAACTTCCAGAAAAATGCATGAGAGAAAAATTTGTGGATTAGTGGGAGATTTGTTAGTTAAGAGAGAAAAAGCATGGATCATTTAAAAAAAGATAAATTGGGCTCCATATTTTAAAAAGTTCTGCTCACGAAAATACATTATTAAAAAATGAAATGACAAGCCATAGACGAGGAGAAAATATTTCTAATGCACATATTTAAAAAGGAAATGTATCTACAAAAGAGAAAGAACAGATGACTCAACAAAAAAAAAATGGGTAAAAACTTTGAACACTTCATGGAGGAAGAGATACAGAAAACAAAGAAGCACATGAAAAGATGCTCAAATTAAAATGAGATATCACTATCCACTTAGGAAAATGACTAATAGGAATATTCCACTGAGAACTAATACACTCATTAAAATGGTTATCATTTAAAAAGCTGAAATTACAAGATTAGTGAGAATGAAGAGCAATTTGAACTTTTATATCTGGCTGATGGAATGCAGTGTAGTACAGCCACTTTGAAAAACAGGTTAGCAACTTCTTACACAATATACGATTATCATTTAACTTAGCAATCACACTCCTAGTATTTACCTAAGAGAAATGAAAATGTATGTACATGCAAAGACTTGTACACAAGTTTTTGTCTTCATTATGTCTTCATCTTCATTCATAATCACCAAAAACTGACAAGTGGTCAGTTTTTATAAAATATATATATATAATAAATATTTATTTATATTTATATTTTATATGTTTTACATATATTTTATATATATCATATATATATATAAATAGATCTGGTGCATTCATACAATTATGCTTTATCACTAGTAATAAGGAATTAACTACTGATACTTATAACAATATAGATGAATCTCACAAGCATTGTAACAGAAGAATTGATATACTACATACTATGTGATTGTATATTGTATAATTTTTTTCATATGACATTCAAAGAAAAGGAAAGACAGTCACAACAGTGGGTGAGGGAAACATTCGATATCTTTATTTTGGCTACATGATTGTATATTTGTAACAATGCATAAAATTGCACGCCTAAGAAGATTCAATTTTAATGTAAATTACTCTTCCATAAACCTGACTTTAAGAAAACAAATAGTTTTAAGAGATTTTTGGCTTGCCTGTCAATAACATTAACAAAATAATGTGTATATTTCTTGCTTGGAGCGAATAATTGGAACAAAATAAATGTATTCTCTCAAAGGAAAGGACAAGAAATCATTTTAAATTCTTGAAAAAGATCCTCCTCTTTATGACTAGAGAAATCAAACCTCAAATATCATTATATATATATATGCAAATATATATTCAAACTATGAATATTCTAAATTGTTTTTCCTTGTACAATAAATACTTCCAGTTTTAACCATAATTACATCCCCAATATATTTATTGCCAATGCATGTTTTTCTTTAGGTCTCCTGAGTTGATATTGATACCAGGAAAATGGTCTAAAAAGCAAATGTTTGAAAAGAAAAAAAATGTAAATTAGCCAGCCATTTACTTTATCTGCTTGAGTCTAATAATTTCATTTATCTTTCTCACTGAACTAACTAAAATAAATAGTTTTGTTGGAGCTAGACTTCATTTTTTTTATGTCACAATTTTTTGAAACATAGCAGCTAAAGAACATAGAAAATGTTGAATTTAAATGATCAGTGTATGTATACTCAAGTAATGGTTACAGTATAATTCCGAACTTTCCCATAATTTTTTTCATATTGTAAGCACAACAATATATGAATGCTTTTGAGTCAATGACTAAATTTTTAATTGTACCTCTATCACTAAACAGAGAGCTCTTATTTCTACTTTCTTGGAAATGGAAATTGAATAGCTTCAGATTTATTCAGTGAGATGTAAATATCTTCAAAGAACCATTCAAGAGCATCACTGATATTTTCCAAATACCATCCATATGTAAAGTACTATACAAGGAAAATGTAAAATACTAAAGATTATATGTAAATGAGAAAGGATATGGTTAAACAGTCCAAAGAAGGTATACCTCAATTCCGCTCTACTTCCCTTTCCCTCTCTCTCCCCTCTGAAAATCACAGAAACAAATCAAAATAAACAAAACAAAAACATTTAGAATAGAGTTTCTTAAAACAGAGTATATTATTCCTATTTCTATGGATTATCTCAATTTCACAGATTCCCATACTTATAATAAATAAGTACATAATAAAATATATAATCTGCCAAACTTGTTAAATATGATTTATGTGGGCTATTAAAATTTTCACAAATCCCCTAATTTTCTCACTTCTCTACTTAAAGTATTTAAGCAGACATTTTAGCAAATGAACTACTCACATTTTTTGCCAGGTTAATATTGGTAATAATAATGTACAATATTTATTGAGGGCTAGTTACTATGTACTGCATATTATTCCAAGCATACTCATTTAATTACAGAAAATAATACCTGTGTATATGAAGTGGAGATTTAATTATGGTGGATTGCTGTACAATACGTAAATTTGTAAATACTGCTATTTTATTGGTTGGAAAACCATCACAGTGTTTATTCCAACCATTCTAAGGGAAGGGGCCATTATAATTTATAGTTACATAATCCAATGGGTAGTAAAAAATTGTTAAACTCATATAGTGTCTGATAGTTTAAGACAAGGCTTATAATCTCTCAGAAAGCTTAAAATGACTAATGCATATCCGTAGTGTCCAATGCAATTACTTTAGTACATATTCAATGTTGTTTTTTTTATTTTAGAGGTGTTACTTTGTTTCCCCTTTACTTATGCCATCGTCAAGCATGTGACTTCTCATAAAAATGCCTGATGAATATTTTCCACATCATTTACCTTTTTATTTTCCTGTATTAGTCTCAGTAATTTTTCTTCCTCTCAATTTATTTTATAAACAGTCAGGTTTTAGATTACCTCAAGTCTGGTGTATTGTATTACATTGAACACTTTATAACTTTACTTGGAAAAAATCATTTAGAGATATAATTATCTTTTTTACTATGTTTTTAATTTTGATATTAATTGTGAATCAATATCTATAAAATTCACAAACTCCAAGATCTCACATTACTTTTGCTTAGGACATCAGGGAAGGATTGAAAGATTTATCATCCTTGACAAAAAAAAAAAAAAAAAACACAGCCAGGCAAAACAAAGGCTGAAAACCGTGTTTTATTAATTTCACAGCAAAAAAATGCAAACATACCTAGGAAGAATTTTGAAATAAATGTAATAAAGGAACTGTTTATAGAGTTGTGGGACAGGAACCAAAATGGAATGCTGTGGTACCAAGGGTAATAGGGGTTCCATATTACCTATAGTCCAAATGGGAATTGATTTCCACCCTGTGAAAAATGGGAATGCCTCCTCACAGTGAGACCTGGTTCTGGGGATTATTCCAGGGAATAAAATCAGTCCCTTCTCTGGCTAAACTCTCAAGGAAGCCAGTGAGCAAGGGAAGGCAGAGCAAGGGGGTTGAATTTGGATTGTGGGTAAAGAGAAGGGGCAGAGAATAACAGCATACTTGTCAATGTGCTCATTGTTTATTTAAAGATACCAAAGATACAAGACTGTCTAGTCACAAGACAAGAAAATTATAGCCTGAATATGCATAATAGAATATTTAAAGCCAAACAGTCATAAAGGCAATATAAAAACCATCACAGAAGGATAGATACTGTTGAGAGTAAAGTCTTTTTTCCTAAGCTAAGAAGCCATTCAACAAATAGTTGACAAGAGGCTTCTATACACCAAGCATTCTTGCTAGGGTTGCATGAGTGAACGCAGTGCCAGACTTTTCTTTGTAGTGGAAGAACATTATATAATAGGTTTTAGCAAGATGCACAGCAGAAATGGTTAATCTGTGTATAATGAAGTAGAGGAGAGTAAAAGGACTGGGTCATCAAGGGGTGCATGGTCTAGGAAACTTTCTCACCTCCCCTAATACTCTGAGTAAAAGGGACATATTTTAACAAGGTGAGTGTGAACTCTCTGGTAGCTCTGGGAAGTGTCCCTTATGGTCCATGGAAAAGCTGGGGTCCCACAGAAGAAAAGGAGCTCTTGACTGGAAACCCTTGCAAAAACCACAACTCTGGAGAGACATTAATATAAAACATGCAGTTGAACCACCTCACACCTGTCAGAGTGGCTAAAATTAACAACACAGGAAACAACAGATGTTGATGAGGATGTGGAGAAAGGGGAACCTTCTTACACTGTTGGTGGGAATGCAAACTGGTGCAGCCACTCTGGAGAACAGTATGGAGGTTCCTCAAAAAAATGGAACTACCCTATGACCCAGCAATTGCACTACTAGGTATTTACACAAAGGACACAAAAATACTGATTTGAAGGGGCACAGGCACCGTGATGTTTATAGCAGCATTATCAACAATAGCAAAATTACGGAAAGAGCCCAAACATCCATTGACTGATGAATGGATAAAGAAGATGTGAAACACACACACACACACACACACACACACACACACTGAAATATTACTCAGCCTTCAAAAAGAAAGAAATCTTGCCATTTGCAATGACATGGATAGAGCTAGAGTGTATATGCTGAGCAAAATAAGTCAGTCAGAGAAAGATAAATACCATAAGATTTCACCCATATGTGGAATTTAAGAAACAAAACAGATGAACACAGGGAAAAGAAAAAAAAAATAGAGGGAAGGAGACAGACCATAAGAGAGTCTCAACTATAGAGAACAAACTGAGGGTAACCAGAAGGGAGGTGGGCTGGGGGATGGGCTAAAAGGGTGATGGGTATTAAAGAGGGTACTTGTGATGAGCACTGGGTGTTGTATGTAAGTTACGAATCAGTAAATTCTACATCTGAAACTAATATTACACTATATGTTAACTAACTGGAATTTAAATAAAAACTTGAAACATTAAAAAACAAAGAAAACCACATGCATTTGTCTCTGGCTTTCCCCCCTAAAATAGAACTCTATACTGACAGAATTTGTAATGGTTAGAGTCAAAAACTGACTGCCTTTTATTTTTGGATATTTCCTTTTTTTTTAATGCCATTTTATCTTCTTATACAATTTTAAAGCTAATAACTATTAACATGACAAACTGGGAATGGGTTCTCCCCTTCTATATCATACTTCAGCTCAGATACAGTTTTGCTCTCAGAGAGTTCTCCAAATATATTTTAAAAATAGAATGTATTTTAAAACTAATTTTATATAGTATAGTGTTCTATGAAGTCCGTTGAATTAGAAGTGTTCACTAAATTAATATCATAGTAGAAATATTTCATCGTATATTTTTATGAATATCTTTGAATAATGTTCACCGAATAAACACAATAGTAAAACAAATTTAAGCATATTGTATCTACATTTCCCTTCGAACGGTTTGAGTTAAAAAAAAATATGGGTTTATAAATATGAATATAGACATTTGTATTTAGGATCTTTTAAATATTCATATTTATAATTTATTTTATATAACCAGATTTCAGATAAATAATATTCAATAAGAATAACTTCAATTAAATAGACTTATTTTTACGAAGAAAGTTAAATTGTTATATACAATTAGCTTATGAGTTCATGTGAGAGATACATTCACAAAAACAATTTAAACATACTTTTGCGCATGTACACGCACAGAGTCAAGAATTTATCTAGATAAAGCATTAATTATGGATTTATCCCCTCTAGGATACCAATCATATTAACTATATTTCTCATGGCTTCCACACACCTTTATTTGGGTTTTGTCTTTTAGAAAGAGGAGAAAGAAGAAAAGGACATTGGTCTGTGTGTGTGGATTGGGACAGTAAAAAGTACTTTGAAGAAAAAGACGAGAAGAAAAATCCTATTATGCTGATTAAAATAAACAACGAGAGATTGCAGAATTGACCACATAGTTGGCAACAAAAAATTAAATAGGTAAAAATACATGCCCATACTCCAAAATGAACAGTGTCAAATAAAATACTTTAATATTTCCCCTTTAATTTTTTCAACAATGATTTTTTTATTCAACATTCCCTTATGAGTATTAATTGATCATTCTGTAAGTATGGGTACCCTCCAAGGTGGTGGGGATAGGTATAAAAAAAAAAGGAAAAAGGAACTAAAGATACAATCCTCAAGGAGCTTCTATTCTGATTGGAAGAGAAAGGTAATAAACATCAATGAATAAATATACAGCATGCCAGGTAGTGATAAGCGTGACTAGTAAAACTAAGTAGTGTGAGCAAGATAGAGAGTGATACAGTTAGACAGATCTCTGATAATGTCCCCCTTAGCTGAGTTTTGAAGGAAATAAAGGCATGAGCCATGTAGTTATATAACATATGGCATATACACAAAACCTCGAACAGGGCTCTATGGCTGGGGTGAAGTGACTGAGAAAGGCAAAAGTTATAGATGGTATTTAAGGGTTAGTAGTCAGCCAGGTTGTATACAATCTTGTAGAGTTATTGTACAGTCTTGAAATGTCATTCCCCTTTAAATGTGAAGCCACCAGAATGTAAAAACAGTAGAGGAGTGTCAGGTCTGATTTGCATTTTATAAAGACTGAACTGATGTGTTGAATAGAGGGGGATTGCTATAAGAGGAGGCTGCTTGAATTATTAAGTGATAGTTGCTGACAAAGTCTAGGAATAGAGTCACGGCAGCAGAGGTTGATAGGTGGTTTTCTGATTTAAATTTGCTGAGAGTCAAAGGAGTTTGTGAGAAAGGAGTCAAATGTGACTTCAAAATTTTGGTTAACTGAGAAATGGAGTGTCTGCAACTGAGATGGAGAAAACCATCAGAAGTGGATATCTGGGAGGAAATAGTGGGAGCCCAGATTTGGACATGTGAAGCTTGCAGGACTTATCTGAAATCCAAGTATATCTTTCGAAGGCGCAGTTGGAAACAGGAGTCACTAGCATATACATATGGTAATTAAAGCCACATTTCTAGATAATTGTTACCAAGCAATTGTGTAAATAGAAGAAGATCAAGAATTCACTCTGTTTCTGGTTCTGTCCCTTAAGGTCAAATCCAGAGGCAGTATGGAGGGAGAGATGGAAGGAGAATTTGGAGAAAGTTTTCTCCAACAATGGAATATGTGGGTCATGCCTTGAATCCCTCTACGTAGTAACCGTGGGAAAGCCAGGTTTGAGGGTGGGAGAATAAAAATAGGAAGGATGATGTTAGAATTCTGTCTCACTTTTCATCTTCTCTTGCCTTGGGATGTCAGTGTGCTGCCCCTACACAGGGGTAATTCCTCAATTCCTCCTCTCCTTCTTCTTGCTAAGTGACACAGAACTGTCACTTAGAACTCTGGAGCAGGGAGGCTTTGTGAAAAAAAAAAGACCACTAGCCTTGGAAATGATTTGTCTAACCTCTGATCCAAATCTACTTGGCTGGTAGAGTTTGGTTTAAACTCACACAGTCCAATTTTGAAGCACATTATGGTTATCAATTGGCATAAATAATGTTTATATTAATGATATTGAATGTTTTATTCCATCACTTTGTTTTTTGCTTTCAATGTCAATTTTTTCTGAAGAAAATAAAGCAGTTATGTCTGTATTATCTCACTGTGATATTCTAAATTGCACTCATGCTTAGAAAGCTATTTCTATTCAGAAATTAAATGAACCTATGTGTGAACCTTGTACAATATATTTTTGCTTATATTTTATGCATTTAAATCTTTAATCTGTTTGAGATATATTTTGGTGCAAAGTGGGAGGAGAGGCCATTGAATTTTTTTCCCATATAGCTGCCAAGTTTCCCAGTATCACTTAAAAATAATTCCATTCTCCAGTTTCTTATGGAGATGTTTGCTTTATCAAAATTTGTGTTCTAATATATACTACAATTTTTACTTTGTTTCATTGATCACATCTGTTTTCATGTGTACCTACAATATTATGTAATGATTACATCTCTTTATGTTTCTGTGTTCATGGCTAGTACAAAGAGCCAACTTCATTATTACATTTTCTGGGAAAAGTTATAGTTGTTTCCCCCTGTACTTTTTCCAAATTATTACCCAGTTTCTGAAAAATAATTGTTGAAGTTCTAATTAGAATTTCAGTTGTTCATTTGGAAAGAATTAACAGTCCAGGCCAAGGTTAAAAATCTGGTACAACAGAACCAAAAAATCAATTAGAACGAAGTATCAACCCAATGCAGTTATCTGTTTTCTTTGATATCTCTCAGTGAAGTTGGGTAGTTTGCCTTACAGCTCCTTCACATTGCTTTTTAGGATACCCTTCTTCATTTCACATTTGAAGAGTCTGATATTGTGTCCTCGTAATATCTTCAAACTGCTTGTTGCTTCTAATGAGTTTTATGTGTTTATCTTAAATCTAGTTAGTTACTTGCTATATCTTATTAATTCTAAGTGTTCTTAATTCCTCTAGCTTTCCTGGATTTATGTGTCTCTTCCTTTTAAATTAAAAAAAAAAACCTGCTTCAATTTCACATTTTATTTCTTTAACCAGAACTTCCAGAACAATGTGAAATATGTACACTTTTAAATAGAAATACAGGGATACAAGCAGAGCTGGAAACTTGTAATTAAAGAGAAAATTAGATAGAAATGGAACTAAGACTGCTGAAGGAAATATTACAGATCACTCAGCCACTTGGACCTTAAACT
Source organism: Neomonachus schauinslandi (assembly GCF_002201575.2). Taxonomy (NCBI): domain Eukaryota; kingdom Metazoa; phylum Chordata; class Mammalia; order Carnivora; family Phocidae; genus Neomonachus; species Neomonachus schauinslandi. Next base: position 162,542,856 of record NC_058406.1, read on the forward strand.
TGCTGCTCCTAATCCAACCTCTTCCTGGGTGAAGGAAGCCAACATCTATGGGGCTCTTTAAACCAGAAATTTGGGAATCACTCCAGAATCTTCATATCTATTTACTTCCAATTTATCATCATTTTTTTAATTTACTGTTACTTCCTAAATATTACCCTTCTGAATTATCAGGATTTAGACCAGATTCTCAACGAATATAATCAAAATTATTACAATAGCTTCCAAACTCATTTCACTATCTCCAGACAAAATTCCCTTCACTTTATCATATGTGCTGTCAATGCAGTATTTTTGCTAAAAAGAAAATCTAACCTGTCACATCAGTCTGTTGCTTAAAATCTTTAGCTGTATTCAAACCAATACAGAATAATTCACCCTTAAACATAAACATCCAGAGTTCTGCAAGACTGGAATCTAATTTATCAACTAAATCTCAGTTTCTCAATTTGTTCACCTCCTTGCCTTGCTCTTGCTATAATAAAATTTTTTCTACTTTTGTGGAGACATGTACTCTGTCATAGCTAAACCTTTGAACATGCTTTTTCCTCTTTCCAGAATGCCTTCTGTATCTCCTCTCTATTTTACAATTGCTTGCTTTCAGAGTTAGGTTAAGCATCATTGTAACAAGGAATTAATTCCAGGTATCCTTCAGGCTGTGTTAACTGCTTCTCTTCAGAGCCCCCACAATACCCTCACACTTCTTTGGTTATAACATTTATCACAATGTATAAGAAACTTTAGACTAGAAAATTATTCTCTCTCTCTCTCCCTCCCTCTCTGTTTCTGTCTCTGCCTCCCTCCCATATTGTTTAGGACTTTGCCTAACAGAATTATTCTCAAAATTATTTTTGCTTTAATTATTCTTCTTCATAATTTAGATTACAAAATGTGAACTAAAACAAGAACAGGAAGATGCTGAAAGTATGAACCACAATAAAATGAGAGTATAATCAAGTACAACTACATTGACTTAGTAATTTTGTCTCCAATACTTTAGAAGTGCAAAGAAAATAACTATCTTAGGTTTAAATTTGCATAAAAATGAAGACCTGTTTGAGGTTAAAGCCATGATATAAAATTAGGCAAATAATATTGTACAACCACAGAGATAGGAAATCCCAAGGAAGAAACACAGCATATTCAGTTATGGATCATGAGATTTTAAAAAGCCATCAGTAAGTCTAATATAAAAGATGTATAATTGGAAATATTAATATCTGAGACTGATATTTGAAGATATTCAGATATTTTGACTTTGGAGGGTAACTGTAAGGTTCATAAGCCCAACAGAGAGCAGAAAATCATATTGAGAATAAAAACATAGAACAACAAAGTTCATTTTCCTTTTCTTTTTCAGTTTTGATTTTCAATAGGAATTTAATCTCCCTTTATTTCTGTCTCTAATGTTTAGAACAGTACCTAATACACAGTAGACACTTGATAAATTCTGTTGAATGAATCCATGAATGATTGTTAAACTTCTTTTTTCTATTTTGACTCAATTACTATTGAGAGACATTATGCAGATATAATTGTGCAATATGCTGTAAGTTTTCAGTACTAATATTTAAAATACCAAAGTTGTAAAGTGATTTCCTTCTTATAAAATTTAGTGAATTCTTGTATGCTTTCTTGAGTAACAAAGGAAATGGAGGAGTTAGCACTAGTGCTTTGGAACTGGCATATAACAGTGAACACATGAACACAAATGTGTCCCACATATGTGACAGAAGTTCAAAAACCACTGATTTGTACCATTCCATCATTCTTATTTTAACTCATTTCCCTGTCTCTGTTTTTCTCCCAAAAGAGCCCTAGTATTTTATTCTACTGTATTTTTGTTTATGCTATTTTCTACTCTTTCTGAAATGCTGCTCCTGCCCAAGCAGCTTGGTGAACTGCTACTTATCCTTAAAGATTCAGCTCAAATGTCATTTCTCCGTGAAACTTTCTTTCTTCTTTATCACACAATATTTTGTACTGACTCTATAATATATGAGCAATTACCTGAAAATCACTTATGCATTTGTCTGCATGTCTTATTATTCATTGAGGGCAGAGAAAACAAAGTCTAGTACAAAGACAATGTAAGCACTTTCTAAATCTTTGATGAATTAAAAAGTCTAAAAAAACCACTTAGAACACTTAGATCAACCACTTTCTGATGCCTGTTTGCATGTCTGCTGCAACATACTTAATGCAGTTATCTAAACTCATAGTTGAAATACCAGTCAATCCCTAAAATTTGCATAGAACCAGAAAAGACCCTGAGTAGTCAAAGGAAAGTTGAAAAAGAAAACTAAAGCTGCTGGCATCACAATTCCAGACTTCAAGTTCTGTTACAAAGCTGTAATCAAAAAGACGGTATGGTACTGGCACAAAAACAGACACATCAATGGAAGAGAATAGAGAGCCCAGAAATGGACCTTCAACTCTATGGTCAACTAAATATTCTACAAAGCAGGAAAGAATATCCAATGGAAAAAAGGACAGTCTCTTCAAAATATGGTGTTGGGAAAAATTGGACAGCCACGTGTAGAAGAATGAAACTGGACCATTTTCTTACAACATACACAAAAATAGACTCAAAATGGATGAAAGACCTAAATGTGAGACAGGAATCCATCAAAATCCTAGAAGATAACAACCTCTTTGACCTCAGGTGCAGCAACTTCTGGCTAGACACATATCCAAAGGCAAGGGAAACAAAGGCAAAAATGAGCTTGTGGGCCTTCATCAAAATAAAAAGCTTTTCACAGCAAAGGAAACAGAAAAAAAAAAACAAAAGACAACTGACAGAATGGGAGAAGACATTTGCAAACAATGTATCAGATAAAGGGCTAGTATCCAAGATCTTTCAAGAACTTCTCAAACTCAACACCCAAAGGACAAATAATCCAGTCAAGAAATGGGCAGAAGACATGAACAGACATTTCTCCAAAGAAGACACCCAAATGGCCAACAGACACATGAAAAAAATGCTCAATATCACTCGGCATCAGGAAAATACAAATCAAAACCACAATGAGATACCACCTCATACCGTTCAGAATGGCTAAAATGAACAAGTCAGGAAATGACAAAATGTGAGGATGTGGAGAAAGGGGAACCCTATATACTGTTGGTGGGAATGCAAACTGGTGCAGCCGCTCTGGAAAACAGTATGAAGGTTCCTCAAAAAATAGAACTATCCTATGACCCAGCAATTTCACTACTACGTATTTACCCCAAAGACAGAGATGTAGTGAAATGAACGGGCATCTGTACCCCAATGTTTATAGCAGCAATGTCCACAATAGCCAAACTATGGAAAGAGCAGAGATGTCCATCAACAGATGAATGGATAAAGAAGATGTGGGATACACACACACACACATGCACACACGCACACACACACACACACACTGGAATACTACTCCACCATCAAAAAAAATGAAATGTTGTCATTTGCAATGACATGGATGGAACTAGAAGATATTATGCTAAGCAAAATAAGTCAATCAGAGAAAGACAATTATCATATGATTTCACTCATATGTGGAATTTAAGAAATAAAACAGAGGAGCATAAAGGAAAGGAGGGAAAAATAAAACAAGACAGAATCAAAGAGGGAGACAAACCAAAAGAGATTCTTAACCATAGGAAACAGACAGAGGGTTGCTGGAGGGGATGTGGGTAGTGGGGGATAGGGTAACTGGGTGATGGGCATTAAGGAGGACACATGATGTAATGATCACTGTGTGTTCTGTACAAATGATGAATCACTGAATTTTACCTCTGAAACTAATAGTACACTATATGTTAATTAATTGAATGTAAATAAAATTAAATTATATTTTTAAAAAACCCAAATACCAGTTAATCCTACTTGACATAACTCCTCCCATGGTTGTACAGTTTTGAATAACTGTGTTCATTTCAACAGAAATGTTTCACATTATCATCTTTTTTGTCCTAACATAACCTTTGGATCATTGAAGTAAGTTTAACTCTTCTACTAACTGAATAGCTTTAAATACATAAAGGCAATTGCACATATGCCACTAAAGTCTAATTCTATTCTAATTTGTAATTTCTAAATTAAGATCATTGACCACATTCCTCTAATTCAAACAAAAACATAAAGCAAATTTAACAGGTAAACAAGGCAATTACAAATCTATCAATTTGAGTAATTTATATATTGTGAAATGAAATGAATATTCCTCTAGCATCTGAAATGGACACTGGGAATTTGGAGTATGGTTCACAGAACACATACCTCTGCTAATATGGAAAAATAAAACTATTTCCGTGTTCCTGCATATGCTAAAACTCATCTCAACTACACATCACCCACAGGCAACACTGACCACATCACATCATTTTGCTTTCAGTTAAAAAAAAAAAAAAGCAGCTTTTGATGAAAAGGAAAAGTGAAAATACTAAGTCTAAAATTTTTACTACAAGTGTTGAAAACATTCTCTTTGGAAGACAAGTTTGTTTTTTTTTTTTCATGGCTTTTTCCTCATTTTATACCAAAATATCTGGAAAATTTACAAATGATAACTCTTGCTTTTGCCTGCTTTTAAATGATTGAATGGATTTAACCTTCAATGTTTTCTTAATTTTTATTGTTATGTTAATCACCATACATTACATCATAGTTTTTGATGTAGTGTTCCATGACTCATTGTTTGCGTATAACACCCAGTGCTCCATTCAGTACGTGCCCTCTTTAATACCCATCACCAGGCTAACCCATCCTACCACCCACCTCCCCTCTAGAACCCTCAGTTTGTTTTTCAGAGTCCATCGTCTCTCATGGTTTGTATCCCCCTCCAATTTCCCCCCCTTCATTCTTCCCCTCCTGCTATCTTTTTTTTTTTTTTACCATATATTGTATTATTTGTTTCAGAGGTACAGATCTGTGATTCAACAGTCTTACACAATTCACAGCACTCACCATAGCACATACCCTCCCCAATGTCTATCACCCAGCCGCCCCATCCCTCCCACCCCCACCACTCCAGCAACCCTCAGTTTGTTTCCTGAGATTAGGAATTCCTCATATCAGTGAGGTCATATGATACATGTCATTCTCTGATTGACTTATTTCGCTCAGCAAAATGCCCTCCAGTTCCATCCACGTCATTGCAAATGGCAAGCTCTCATTCCTTTTGATGGCCGCATAATATTCCATTGTGTGTGTGTGTGTCTGTGTGTGTGTGTGTGTGTGTGTATACCACCTCTTCTTTATCCATTCATCTGTTGATGGACATCTTGGCTCTTTCCACAGTTTGGCTATTTTGGACATAGCTGCTATAAACATTGGGGTGCACATACCCCTTCAGATCCCTACATTTGTATCTTTGGGGTAAATACCCAGTAGTGCAATTGCTGGATCTTATAGTAGCTCTATTTTCAACTTTTTGAGGGACCTCCATACTGTTTTCCAGAGTGGCTGCACCAGCTTGCATTCCCACCAACAGTGTAGCAGGGTTCCCCTTTCTCTGCATCCCCACCAACATCTATCATTTCCTGATTTGCTAATTTTAGCCATTCTGACTGGTGTGAGGTGATATCTCATTGAGGTTTTGATTTGGATTTCCCTGATGCCGAGCAATGTTCAGCACTTTTTCATGTGTCTGTTGGCCATTTGGATGTCTTCTTTGGAAAAATGTCTGTTCATGTCTTCTGCCCATTTCTTGATTGGATCATTTGTTCTTTGGTTGTGGAGTTTGATAAGTTCTTTATAGATTTTGGATACTAGCCCTTTTTCTGATATGTCATTTGCAAATATCTTCTCCCATTCTGTCAGTTGTCTTTTGGTTTTGTGGACTGTTTCTTTTGCTTTGCAAAAGTTTTTATCTTGATGAAGTCCCAATAGTTCATTTTTGCCCTTGCTTCCCTTGCCTTTGGCAATGTTTCTAGGAAGAAGTTGCTGTGGCTGAGGTTGAAGAGGTTGCTGCCTGTGTTCTCCTCTAGGATTTTGGTGGACTCCTGTCTCACATTGAGGTCTTTCATCCATTTTGAGTCTATTTTTGTGTGTGGTGTAAGGAAATGGTCCAGTTTCATTCTTCTACATATGGCTGTCCAATTTTCCCAACACCATTTGTTGAAGAGACTGTCTTTTTTCCATTGGACATTCGTTCCTGCTTTGTCGAAGATTAGCTGACCATAGAGTTGAGGGTCCATTTCTGGGCTCTCTATCCTGTTCCATTGATCTATGTGCCTGTTTTTGTGCCAATACCATACTGTCTTGATGATGACACCTTTGTAATAGAGCTGGAAGTCCGGAATTGTGATGCCGCCGGCTTTGCTTTTCTTTTTCAACATTCTTCTGGCTATTCGGGGTCTTTTCTGGTTCCATACAAATTTTAGGATTATTTGTTCCATTTCTTTGAAAAAAATGGATGGTATTTTGATAGGGACCACATTGAATGTGTAGATTGCTCTAGGTAGCATTGACATCTTCACAATATTTGTTCTTCCCATCCATGAGCATGGAACATTTTTCCATTTCTTTGTGTCTTCCTCAATTTCTTTCATGAGTATTTTATAGTTTTCTGAGTACAGATCCTTTGTCTCTTTGGTTAGATTTATTCCTAGGTATCTTATGGTTTTGGGCGCAATGGTAAATGGGATTGACTCCTTAATTTCTCTTTCTTCTGTCTTGTTGTTGGTGTATAGGAATGCCACTGACTTCTGTGCATTGATTTTATATCCTGCCACTTTACTGAATTCCTGTATGAGTTCTAGCAGTTTTGGGGTGGAGTCTTTTGGGTTTTCCACATAAAGTATATCATCTGCAAAGAGTGAGAGTTTGACTTCTTCTTTGCAGATTTGGATGCCTTTGATTTCTTTTTGTTGTCTGATTGCTGTGGCTAGGACTTCCAATACTATGTTGAATAGCAGTGGTGATAGTGGACATCCCTGCCATGTTCCTGACCTTAGGGGGAAAGCTCTCAGTTTTTCCCCATTGAGAATGATATTCGCTGTAGGTTTTTCATAGATGGCTTTTATGATATTGAGGTATGTACCCTCTGTGTCTATACTCTGAAGAGTTTTGATCAAGAAAGGATGCTGTACTTTGTCAAAAGCTTTTTCTGCATCTATTGAGAGGATCATATGATTCTTGTTCTTTCTTTTGTTAATGTATTGTATCACATTGATTGATTTGCGGATGTTGAACCAACCTTGCAGCCCAGGGATAAATCCCACTTGGTCGTGGTGAATAATCCTTTTAATGTACTGTTGGATCCTTTTGGCTAGTATTTTGGTCAGAATTTTAGCATCCATGTTCATCAGGGATATTGGTCTGTAATTCTCTATTTTGATGGGGTCTTTGTCTGGTTTTGGGATCAAGGTAATGTTGGCCTCATAAAATGAGTTTGGAAGTTTTCCTTCCATTTCTATTTTTTGGAACAGTTTCAGAAGAATAGGTCTTAATTCTTCTTTAAATGTTTGGTAGAATTCCCCTGGGAAGCCATCTGGCCCTGGGCTTTTGTTTGTTGGGAGATTTTTGATGACTGCTTCAATTTCCTTAGTGGTTATAGGTCTGTTCAGGTTTTCTATTTCTTCCTGGTTCAGTTTTGGTAGTTGATACATCTCTAGGAATGCCTCCATTTCTTCCAGGTTATCTAATTTGCTGGCATAGAGTTGCTCATAATAGGTTCTTATAATTGTTTGTATTTCTTTGGTGTTGGTTGTGATCTCTCCTCTTTCATTCATGATTTTGTTGATTTGGGTCATTTCTCTTTTCTTTTTGATAAGTCTGGCCAGGGGTTTATCAATCTTGTTAATTCTTTCAAAGAACCAGCTCCTAGTTTCATTGATCTGTTCTACTGTTCTTTTGGTTTCTATTTCATTGATTTCTGCTCTGTTCTTCATTATTTCTCTTCTCCTGCTGGGTTTAGGCTTTATTTGCTGTTCTTTCTCCAGCTCCTTTAGGTGGAGGGTTAGGTTGTGTACTTGAGACCTTTCTTGTTTCTTGAGAAAGGCTTGTATTGGTATATACTTTCCTCTTATGACTGCCTTTGCTGCATCCCAAAGATTTTGAATAGTTGTGTTTTCATTTTCATTGGTTTCCATGAATTTTTTTTAATGCTTCTTTAATTTCCTGGTTGACCCATTCATTCTTTAGTAGGATGATCTTTAGCCTCCATGTATTTGAGTTCTTTCTGACTTCCTCTTGTGATTGAGTTCTAGTTTCAAAGCACTGTTGTCTGAAAATATGCAGGGAATGATCCCAATCTTTTGGTACTGGTTGAAACCTGATTTATGACCTAGGATGTGATCTATTCTGGAGAATGTTCCATGGGCACTAGAGAAGAATGTGTATTCTGTTGCTTTGGGATGGAATGTTCTGAATATGTCTGTGAAGTCCATTTGGTCCAGTGTGTCATTTAAAGACTTTATTTCCTTGTTGATCTTTTGCTTAGACGATCTGTCCATTTCAGTGAGGGGGGTGTTAAAGTCCCCCACTATTATTGTATTGTTGTCAATGTGTTTCTTTGCTTTTGTTATTAATTGCCTTATATAATTGGCTGCTCCCATGTTAGGGGCATAGATATTTACAACTGTTAGATCTTCTTGTTCAATAGACCCTTTAAGTAGGATATAGTGTCCTTCCTCATCTCTTATTACAGTCTTTGGTTTAAAATCTAATTTGTCTGATATAAGGATTGCCACCCCAGCTTTCTTTTGGTGTCCATTAGCATGGTAAATTGTTTTCCACCCCCTCACTTTCAATCTGGGGGTGTCTTTGGGTCTAAATGAGTCTCTTGCAGACAGCATATCGATGGGTCTTGTTTTTTATCCAATCTGATAGCCTGTATCTTTTGATTGGGGCATTTAGCCCATTTACATTCAGGGTAACTATTGAAACATAGGAATTTAGTGCCATTGTATTGCCTGTAAGGGGACTGTTACTGTATATTGTCTGTGTTCCTTTCTGGTCTATGTTGCTTTTAGGCTCTCTCTTTGCTTAGATGACCCCTTTCAAGATTTCTTGTAGAGCTGGTTTTGTGTTTGCAAATTCCTTTAGTTTTTGTTTGTCCTGGAAGCTTTTTATCTCTCCTTCTATTTTCAGTGACAGCCTAGCTGGATAGAGTATTCTTGGCTGCATATTTTTCTCGTTTAGTGCTCTGAATATATCATGCCAGTCCTTTTTGGCCTGCCAGGTCTCTGTGGATAGGTCTGTTGCCAATCTAATGTTTCTACCATTGTAGGTTACATATCTCTTCTCCCGAGCTGCTTTCAGGATTTTCTCTTTGTCTCTGAGACTTGTAAGTTTTACTATTAGATGTCGGGGTGTTGACCTATTTTTACTGATTTTGAGAGGGGTTCTCTGTGCCTCCTGGATTTTGATGCCTGTTTCCTTCCCCAAATTAGGGAAGGTCTCTGCTATAATTTGCTCCATTATACCTTCTGCCCCTCTCTCTCTTTCTTCTTCTTCTGGGATCCCAATTATTCTAATATTGTTTCGTCTTATGGTATCGCTTATCTCTCGAATTCTGCCCTCGTGATCCAGTAATTGTTTATCTCTCTTTTTCTCAGCTTCTTTATTTTCCATCATTTGGTCTTCTATATCACTGATTCTCTCTTCTGCCTCATTTATCCTAGCAGTTAGCGCCCCCATTTTTGATTGTACCTCATTAATAGCCTTTTTGATTTCGACTTGGTTAGATTTTAGTTCTTTTATTTCTCCAGAAAGGGTTTCTCTAATAACATCCATGTTTTTTTCAAGCCCAGCTAGTATCTTTAAAATCATCATTCTGAACTCTAGGTCTGACATCATACTAATGTCCGTATTGAGTAGGTCCCTGGCAGTCAGTATTGCCTCTCATTCTTTTTGTTGAGGTGATTTTTTTCATCTTGTCATTTTGCCCAGAGGAGAAGAAATGAATGAGAGAACAAACTGCTAACAGGGTAACAACGTCCCCAGAAAAATATACTCTAAATCAGAAAAGACCTGAAACTGGGGGAAAAGAAAGGGAAAGAAAGAAAGAAGAAAAAGAAAAAAGAAAAAAGAAAAAAGAAAAACAAACAAAAACAAAAAAAAAACAGAATATGATCAAATATGATCAGGCTGGTGCATAGATCAATGCCACACACTAGATTTTGGGTGTATTTTGGTCTGTTAGAAGAAAGTGCCTCCCAAAATTTTAAAGAAAGAAAAACTTATATATGTACAAAATAAGGGTTGATACGATGAAGGGATGGAATATGACTGTAAAGATGAAAATTATAAAAAAATTTATAAAAGAAATTAGTAAATAAGAAGTTGTTTGAAAAAAGAAAGAGGATTTAAAAAGAAGAAAAGAAAAAAAAAGGGAGAGAATGTGATCAGGCAGGAGACTAGAACAAAGCCATACACTAGCAATTTAGGGTATATTTTGATCTGTTAGAAGAAACTGTATCTCAAAATTTTAAAGAGAGAATAACTTATATACATATGCCAAAAATAAGGGTAACTACTATGAAGGGATAGAATATGACTCTAAAAATGAAAAATAAAAATGTTTTTTTAAAAAAGGGATTGATAAGATGTTGGTTGAAAAAGGGGAAAAGAAAAATTAAAAAAAAAAAGTTAAAAAAAAATTAACTTCGAGATTAAAAAACCATGGTAAAAAAGCCATGGATTCTATGTGCAGTATTCCCCTAGCTCTGGAGTTCTGCCCTTCTCATTGATCAGTAAACTTGGTCTTGGCTGGCTGTTCTCGCTGATCTTCTGGAGGAGGGGCCTGTTGCCGTGGTTCCCAAATGTCTTTGCTGGAGGCAGAATTGCCCCACCCTTGCCAGTCCGTGCTAAGTAATCTGCTCGGGTTTGCTCTTGGGAGCTTTTGTTCTCTGCAGGCTTTCCATACAGATTTTGAGGACGAGAGTGAAAATGGCGGCCTCCCAATCTCCACCCCAGAGGAGCTGAGAACTTGGGGGCGCACTCCTCAGTAAGCCCCAGAGAAAAGCAATCACTCCCGTCTCCCCGGTTTCTGGCCGCACTCCATGCTCACCCGGCCTGTGACCGAGCATTTCTATCTCTGGTACCCGACCCCATGTGGAGTTTCCAAACCCAGCAGATCCCTGCGGTTCCCCCCACCCCTCCTCCCGGGGGAGGAAGGGGAGTCTCCCCGGATCTGCCGCTTGTTGGGTCCCTGCTGGAGGAGCAGTGGCCCGACTATGCTGCGGATCATGGTTTATGGCAGCCCCGAGCTGAGAGCCCGCGCCTCGGCTCCATCTCTGCAGCCAGCTTCCCCACTCCAATACCTGGGAGCTCTGCCACACTCAGGCACCTCCGGACTTTCTGTGACCCCAAGGGTCCTGAGACCACACTGTCCCACGAGGATTCCACCACCCACTTAGCCACTGGAGCAACGTCCCTCAACGGAGCAGACTTCTAAAATTTCCGATTTTGTGCTCTGCTACTCTATCACTTGCCAGAAGCGGCCGATGGAGGCCCCCTCCCCACCGTCTATCCTCCCGCATATTGCCTCGGATTCATTTCTCTGCACGTCCTACCTTCCCGAAAGTGGTCGCTTTTCTGTTCAGAGAGTGTTGCTATTATTTTCTTTGATCTCCTGTTGAGTTCATAGGTGTTCAGAATGGTTTGATCCCTATCTCACTGAATTCCTGGGACCAGATGAAATCCAGGTCTCCTACTCCCCCGCCACCTTGCTCCGCCCCCTAACCTTCAATGTTTTTTAAACAGATCTTTTCTTGAAGTGATTCCAATAAAGATATTATGGATCCCCAGAACACTTGGACTGTTGGCTCCATTATTTGAAAGCACTTCCACCAAATATCCCCAAAAGCTCGCCCAGGTGCATCCTTGGTCTTTGCTCAGATATCACTCTGTCAGTCAGACTGACTCTGACTACTATATTTTAAATTGTTACCCATCCCACCCTAACCAGGCTGGTCTGGCACCTTTTACCTTGTTCTATTGTTTTCCCATTAGTACTCATCACCTTCTAAATACATATACAACTACAATATATATATTTAATTACTCATTTACTTATTATTATCTATCTCCTTTCACCTAAAATGTAAAGCTTCATGAAGCACAGATTTAATTACCTTTATTCACTAATGTATCCCCCAAATCTAAATGTTCTAGAATAGAGAATGTGATTATACTAAATATTTTGGAATAAACTAATCTTAATTTATTTTTGGTTGTGTTCATGGAAATCAAGAGCAAAAGTACCAAGTGGTTCTGATACCAAAATAACCCCATAGGTGGTCAGTATATCCTTTGCTAAATCTTGTCAAATAATTCCTGAATAACTGAGGTGGGTTTTTTTTTTTCCTCTATTTTTGAATTTACCATAATGAAAAGCCTAGAGTGCCGAACATTTAAGTCCCACACTTGTCTGTTTTCCAAACTGCCTTACTTGGAAATAATGGGGAAAAAAATGCTTCTGGCGCTAAAATCAGGGTATCTTAGAAATTTAAAATAAGTTACTTTTAGTTATTTCAGAAATAAAGAATTTTTTTAGATCATTGATCACTCCTAAGTACTTAAATACATGAGTCCACTGTGACGGAATAGTGGAACAAGTTATTACTAATTATTGCTTAGTGGTACACATTCAACCATCGATAATTAGCATAGGTCTGGGCATGTGTCACATGTACCTTAGCAGGTATAACAAATGATAAGACACCAAAACCGATGTAGCATATCCAGATAATTGTACAATGTTGTTTCAGAATACTACCATAACTTTCTTTGAAACTAAATCTGCATCTTAAAAGTTTTGTTTCTCTCGATAGATAGATGGATGATAGATAGATAGAGAGAAACAGATATTACTCACATTTATCTAGTGTGCCAAAGAGGAAAAACAGACATTCTAAGGAAATAAAGCAACTCTGGAATAAGGGTCAATTGGGGCTCATGCACCATAGTACAGTTTGATATAACTGCAATTCTTAGTGTCAGAAAAATGGCATGAAATGAATACATAAAACTTTCAATAGATACTTCTTCTTCACAGTCCAAAAGAATTTGTTTTTGTCAAAGCTACAGGCAAGTCTTAAAAAAGAATTATTTTACAACATTATGCAGTACTTTCTGAAAGAACACTCTGATTAAAAAGAAAAATATGTGTTGGGTGCCTGGGTGGCTCAGATGGTTAAACGTCTGCCTTTGGCTCAGGTCATGATCCCAGGGTCCTGGGATTGAGTCCCGCATCAGGCTCCCTGCTCAGTGGGGAGCTTGCTTCTCCCTCTGCCTCTCTCCCTCTCTGTCTCTTATGAATAAATAAATAAAATCTTCTTTAAAAAAAGTGTTAACATTTTTGTATTCTGTTTAATTTTGTATAATATCTTAATACACATGTTCTCATTTATTCCCTATAATGATTTCACATGTCAGGTAGACTCATTGGATCTACATTATCCTTGTGATACAATATTAAGATGGCAGCAGAGAAATAAGAACCAGAACAATTTGGCAGGGTTCTTCTTCCTTGTCCTGTGTCAGTTTTTACTTTTTATCTTCTGTCAGGAAACCAAAGTCATGTGAATGAATAATTAAACTCGGTTGATTTAATGCTTTTTAAGATCTACAGGTTTGAAGATTTTCTCTATTAAAACTGCTGAATTACCATTTAATGATTCAGAAGTCTCTGATAGAGGTCATATGTATTGTGACTTTGTCTATGTCCAAATTCTCCAAAATTATCATAGACAACAAGCAAAATACTTGGGAGCCTATATCCTTCACCCCTGATTACTGAGTTATAGTCTTGGATTTTCTCTATATTACTATAAGAAAGTGCTTGGGGCTTCTAATATGTAATGCAGTTGTGCTAATGAACCATCCACTGCTCTCTACACAATTCAGTTTTACATAATGTTGACAGACCAAATGACAAGAATGACTATTTTTTTTAAGAACAGAAACATGTAAACACAACACACACCAAACAAAAGAAGATCAGTAAATATGAAGATCTCAGAAATAAAAGGGCAGGCTATATTCTATGGTATGTTTACACGTCATGTTTTTATGTTGACATTTTCAATTGTACACAAGTTTTAAAAAAGCAAGATTTGATGCTAGCACATTTTTTAAAATGAGCTTAGGAAAGAATGCAAAAATTAAGGGGAGCAGTTAGAATATTTCTTTCCTGTATATAATCCACATCAATTGTGATTGAGGAGACTATTTTTAGTGTTTATATGAGTATATGTTATACCCTTGCTCATAGGACATAATAAGGTACAAGACTCAGAAAGGGTCACACTATTTCACGTTATATAAAGTTTCAGATAGTGTCCAATGTTATAGCATATCTCATCATCTTACAAAAAATTCTCAATTTCCAAATGATGTTCTCATGAAGGGATTTGTTTTTTAACAGTAGATATAATCAGTTATCTCTGGAGGAAATAAAAACAAGAATGTTTCATTAAGGACATTACTCTCAATTTTAATGCAAATCCAAAAAATTCAAAATAGATAAAGTGTAAGATTTCTAAAGTGAAGTAAGGCAAATTTATATATCTTGGAAGTCATATATCTGAGTAACAATGTATATATCTGGCTTGCATGACTGCATATAATATAACATACATTATATGTGACTGATGAGAGAAAAAGAAATAAGAAAATAAGAAAATAAATCTTGATTCTATAAACTTTTAAACATATTAAATTTAAGATGTGCAGAAATGTTGTCCAAAACATATTTGTATTCTACACTGCACATTCAGTTACCTACAGAAATAAATTATGTACGGTTGGTGATCTGATTTATAAGCTTGCCAGCAGAGTTCAGAGGCAATGTATCAGAAACAAAAAGACTGCCATGTCTTAAATAAGAAAATGACATTAAAGAATTAGCCCACTCTTCCAGTGATGTAAAAATCATACATGTCAAAACCAAAATAAGTCCATATAAAGCTTTATAGAGTAGAACTGGAAATTAAAGAAAATAAACATCTTAAATATATGGTCGTACACATCTATATATTTAAGCTTTCAAATTTGAAAGAGTATTCTTAGATTCATGACTTGAGCCTAGTAATGACTGCTCTTGAAATGTGGTTGCCTAAGGGGCAATTCAGTTTAAATAAATATGAAGTCACTTTAGATATACCCTGTTAGGAATGTGAACCAAACCAAACATCTCATAGATAATAAAATACTTTATATAGAGATCTGTATTAACTATCTTTCAACTATAGAATTTGGAATATAATTATACTTTCTCACTTTTTTAGCAATTTAGAATTCTGCAAAGAATGAAGCTTCCACATCTAGCAGCAGTGATGTAATATTCAGTGGGAAAACGGAGAGAGAAAGAAGGAGTCATGAACTGAGATTATTTTCTGATTGTCATCTTCCAATTCAACAATTTAGCCAAGATTCAACATTAGAAGTGAAAAATATTCTAATAATTGTGCCACAATGTACTCAAAATGTTGTAATTTCTTTGAAGCTGATGCTTTTTAAATGAATACTGTTCTTCTACCTTATATTGAAAAATACGCTGTTGGTAATGTTGGTTACATCAGCCTGGAAGGCTATTCTAAGGAAAATTTTGTTCCACCTGTGGCTTCCAGTGAGAAAAGTATATACTCTGGATAAACAAACTATTGCCCATTCTATCCCTAATTTCTAATGAAGCAATTTTGTAAATAAACTTGTTGATCTCTTCCACAGCAACACCTTGGGTCTCTGTCAAAGTATATAAACAAGTCAAATTTCTCCATTATGTCAAAATAAAGTTTTTCTATAGAGAAATTATATTGTTTTTTCATGTTAAAGAAGTGAACTAAATTAGTTTATTGGCCATCTATTATGTATATAGCATACAATGCAAATATATATTTGAAGAATTTTAAGGTCTCATACATTAACTTCAACAAAAATGCTCCATTTGTGGGAACTCACTACCAACCGCTTTGGCTATTGAACTATATTATAACTTCCTGAAGGTCAGTCAGGTCTTCATTTGAAATTCTTCACGGTGCTTATAACACAAGCATATAACAGGTGCTCAGTATATGCATGCTGAATTGCATTAAATGTCAACACCTAACCTTCAAGAAAAAGCCATCACTTTTTCCCATCAAGGGAAAGAGCAAATGTGACAAGATGATATGTCAATAACAAACTGTGGAAAAGAGGAGATTTTTTAAGGAACTTTACACGTATCTCTACTTATCACATAATGAATTTGGAGATCTGTTTCTGATAATGTGTCAAAATTTACTTCACAAGTCATCATCTATCAACAGGGCTTGGATATTATGACTTTGAAAATGTAAATATTTCTGCACTGTCATGATTACAAAAAAAAAAAAAAAAAGGTTTTGGGGACACTTACCTGAATCTTCTTAGAACAGATTAACCAAAAATATTTCAGGAATCTTACTGGAAATACTATTATATAATGAGCATTTTTGCTATTATAAAATTCTTTTATTTAAATTAAATTACTTATATTCTTATTAAGAGATCCTACAGTTATCATGGTGTGTTTTCTTCCAGCAAGTGCCCCATTTCTTTGCTGTTCCTGAAAGTGACACTTCTAGAAAGAACTCTCTACACACACTGTCTTCATTTCCCCATCTAACCTTTCCTTTTTAACTCTTTCCCTAGAGGTTTCCGTGCAATCTACTTTACTTAAATGGCTCTAGAGGTGGCCAAGATTCTTGCACTTCATAGTCCTTTACCCTGGAACACTTTCTCTGAAATATCTGCATCGCTCTCTCCCTCATTTTCCCTACCAGACCTTTTCCATGTAAGGGCTACCCTGACCACTATGTTTAAAATTTTATCTCTTCCCTGCATTGTCTATCAGCTTCCCCTGCTTTACTTTCCTTCATAAACTTATAACCACATAGTGTATTTTACATTTCACTTTATCTGTCAGGCCAAGCATAATAAGTTTTATTCACAAATCCTATCATGTCCTAGCAGTTCCTTGCAAAAAGAAGTCAATAAACTGAACTCTGAGCTTGCCAAATTCCTTTCTCATCCTTATATTATCCACTTCTTAGAAGCATCTTCTCATGACATACAATTTGCCATGTCTCTTTCGACAAGCACTTCATGGGATCCTGTCATTCCACCTTCTCTAGGTTTCCACCTGCTCCATTAGTCTGTAATTTGTAATGCAATTTGCTGGCTCCTTCTCCCATTATAAAATATTTGGGACCAGGGCCCTGAGACTTAGTCACGGGCCACCTTCTTTACTGAGTAACTCCAGTGATCTCATTAAGTCCTCAGGCTTTAAAAATCACCCATATTCTGTTGTCTCCCAAGTCTATTACTGTGATCCTAATTTTTCCCTTGAACTTCAGACTTGTGTAAAATTCTGATGCGAACTATATGTTAAAATCACTTCTCTATGTCCTAGTTACTACAAAAACAGATTAAAAAATGAGAAGAACATAATGTTATTTATCTTTAAATTTGCAAGTGCAGAGCAAGACTTGATAAAATAGGTGGCATTTGTAATTACCTATGTAAAAAGGCTATAAAGGGGATAAGTAGCCTTCTTGGAGGAAGCACAGTTTATTAAGTAAGTTGCTGTCCCTCTACTCTCACCTCCCTATGGGACAGGGAAGGCATTTGTCATTGTTATTTCCAGAGTTGGGGGCCCTGAAAGAATTGCCCCTGCAGTCTGAAGGGGAGGTTTATCAAACACCAGGCAAAAACTGGCAACACAGATGAGGCCTTTTTGGAAGCTGGCAGAAAGAAGGGTGATGGTTGGGTGGAGAGGCTATAAAGAGAGGGAAAGAGAACACCAAAAGTGACTGGTGAGATTCCTGAGATTCTGAACGTGATGGAGTGTTGTCCAAGGAGGGCTTTCTTGGGCAATTAAGAGGGAAAATATCTCTGAATGTTATAAGAGTCATACCTCTTATGGAGTATCAGGGAGGACGCACCTCACCTGATGATCTGCCATTTCTTAAATACAGAGCAGAGGAAAGGGTGTTGGGAGCACCCACTGCCTACACTAAGAACATCCAAACAGCAGAAGTTGTCAATGTAGCACACCCACATAGTATGAATCCATGGGCAGACTCAAAAGCTACTGAATGCCATTGTCAGGAGGAAAATCCTCCAGGACAGGAGAAACTGAGGCAGCATGCTGGGCACCACATAGCAGTACACCAAAGCAGAGACTAAAACAGGTTTCTTATTGTCCATGCCTAAGTACTGCCTGTTTTCCAATGCTACCCAAGGTATGCAAGTTACCTTCCCAACATCTCCACTTGAGTTCAAATGAGCGTCTCAAACTCAATCTATCTAAATTAGAACTTTGACATCCCTTCTGCAATTATGTTATTCCTCTATTCTTCAATACATCACATCAAATGGCACCATCACACACCAAGTCGCTCAAACATTTAAGAGTCACTTAAATTCCTATTGAATTCTCTGTTGTCCTCACTCCCCTCAGAAGCCCAATCCAGTTGTAAATCTTCTGCTTCTAAAATACATCTTGATTTTTTTCTTCATTTTTGCTCTAATTATACTAGCTAGGTCCCCATGGTCTCCCCTAGACCCTTAAATACCCTCTTCTACTTCTACTGAATACTCCTACAAATTGTTCTTTACTCAGTACCCAGAGCATTCTTTTTCCAAACAACATGTCACTACCATGCTTAGCTTCTCATTAAATTTGAAATTAAATTTGGACTCCTTGTCTATGCCTTACAAAGCATGGAAATTCTGGTCTCTATCTACTCTCCTCCCTCATCTCACATGAAGCAAATTTACTGTCACTAAACTTTGACCACATTGACATATCTTTTTCCTTAAACATGGGAAACTGCAACAGCAAGGCCTTGACACTTAACATTTGCTAATCTCAGAATGCCACTCCTCTAGATGATCCTCTGGTTAGCTAACGTCATCTTTCATTAATCAGCCAAAGTTTATTTCTCATATGACTACACTACATTATCTGATCCAAAATAGGCTCTCCCCACTCTGGTACATGATGCTATTTTAATATTCACATTTCTTTTTTCAGTTTTTGAAACTATTTCTTTTATTAGTAATTTCAGAAACTCTGTCCTTAGAATATCAGTTCCATGCAAGCAGAAACCTTGCCTATCTTGGGCACCAATCTATCTTAGAACTGCAGAATAATATAGAGTCCAATTTAAACAAACTTCTTAAAATTAGATTAAATAGAAACTTTAACATCAATTTCTATTTAAAAGAGAAAATTTAGCTCTTCTACTTCAGTCAGAAAAAAAGAAAGTGTCTCCGTCTGAGCATTCTGAGACACCAATGTGAGGTCCTTTAGTGTAAGTTACCAGAACATGGTTTTAGAACTCATTACTCTTTATAAAATAATTTTGTCCATTTGATTATCATGCATTATCACTCAAATCACAAATTAGAAAACACAATGAAGTAATCAATGAATAATTTCATTATAGTATTAAGAGAATTTTCAGTTATAAGTAATATTAATAAATAAAACGTTTACATATGACAACTCCAGAATTTCACAACTAAATTGGAAAGTTTTTTTTTTTTTAAGATTTTATTCATTCATTTGAGAGAGAGAGAGAGAGAGAGAGCATGAACAGGAGAGAGAGGCAGAGGGAGAGGGAGAAGCAGACTCCCCGCTGAGCTGGGAGCCCAATGTGGGGCTCCATCCCAGGACCCAGAGATCATGACCTGAGCTGAAGGCAGATGCTTAACCATCTGAGCCACCCAAGTGCCCTGGAAAGTTTTTTCTTTCTTTAATTCTATCCTCTTTCTTATATAGTTATTGGCTTAGAAACAACTACTTTTAGATGCAATGGAAAAAACAATTCTGTGTTCCAAAATTGTATACACAGGATATGAAAAACAAATTTTTTAATAATAAAACAATGCTCATCTTACTTGATGGCTGAAGTAATGAACTAGATAGTATTACATACTTAACACATTTTAAATAAAAAGCTAAATAGAGTCTCCTCTAACATTTTGTTGTTCCTATTATGGAATCACTAAAGAAAAATATCAACCATTTTTACCTAGTAAGCAGAATATTTTAATGCTCTGAAAGGGATTTACTTAAATTGAACTAATTGTTCTTAATAAAGGGAACATTTTTATTGATATGGAAATGTTTTAATTAAAACATTGAAATTCCATAGAAAATTCATATTATTGGGTACACAACCTTCTTTAAAAACATTTCATTACTAGAAAACCATTATCTAATTTTCCTCTGAATATTAGCCAGTTTGGAACACTGACTATTATGGGTTCCATTAGAACATGGCCTGAGCTTTAAATACTTCCAGCTAAAAGTTTTGTGAAATAGCTATACTTTACATAAAATTCAAACGTTTGTAAAACATTTTGTATAAAGTATTAACATTTTCTTCAATCTATGACAGCTTTGTTTTGTTTTGTTTTGTTTTCCTTTCCAACCAGCAAGGAAAAAAAAATCAACCTCTAATCCAGGATAACACAGAGAAATGCTAGAAGTAAAGTCCTTGAGTTAAGTTCAGTTTGTCAAACATTGATATGTGATCTGGAATATGTCAACTCATCTGTTTTCATTTCAATCCTTATGTGAAAAAACATGCATAACTAACATGAGATACTTAAAGATGCTAAGTAGATAAAAAATTAACATGGAAATATGTTTATTTCAATTTTATAGTCAAATGTTCCCTTAGGTACTGTTTCTACTTTAATTAAAACTATTTCATAAATCTAAAGAAGATTCCCTAGTGATACCTATAACCCAACATCATCTTATGGCTTTACTTATTTCAAAATGCTGAAAGAGCCAAAACTATACTTTTGCCTTATGGTTGATTTTTCATTTAAAAATTAAATGTGACTGGGGCACCTGGGTGGCTTAGTTGGTTAAGCGTCCGAATTTTGATTTTGGCTCAGGTCATGATCTCAGGGTCTTGAGATGGAGCCCCACGTCAGGCTCCATGCTCAGCAGGGAGTCTGCTTAAGACTCTCTCTCTCCCTCTTCCTCTGCACCTCTCTTCCCACATGTGCTCTCTCCTCAAATCTTTTTTAAAAAATTAAAAATAAAAATTCAATGCCACCTACTAAAAAAAATTGCATGATCAAATAAAGCTCAAATAAAACATACTGTAGATAATATAGACTTCAATAAATGATTTGTAAGTATTTTGGATTAATGACTAACAAATCACATTGAAGTATGGCAAAAGATGAGTAGTTCTATAACCATCTAGAAATTAGCAAATTTATTCAAGAAATTACATAAGGCAACATTAATGTTTTCAAATACACACCACAAATTCTACCATGACTCTCCAAAGGCATTCATAATAGTTAAAAATCTAAACAGTCTAGAAATTGACAGTAAATATGTATATAAAGGTTCATCTCTCTAGGCAGCCCAAAGCAATTTGGATGATTTTATTTTGTATTAGGTTATAGAATCCAAAACTTACATTCCCATCCTTGCATAAAACAAAAGCCTATTAGACTTGTGTTTTGAGACACAAATCTAGCACCCGGCCAATGGAAAAGGAAGGAAAGATGTCTCTAAATTGGCCTTCATTTAGGCCTATCCAATCATAGTGCCCTGGTCACAGCTAGAGGCCCTTCGATATTCTGTGCTACTTCCATAGTCCCCAACCTAACATTTTCCCTCCTATATTGTACATACTGCCTTTGATGCAGGACAAGAAATGCCACCTTATAAATCAGATACAATTTTCCATGCTATTATTTTCACTAACTCCTGATTCACCTAAAAGGAAACTACTGCCTAAAATCGTGTTTTTTGCTTTGTATTGTACTTTGTCTCTTGATAAATTCTAAAATAGCTATTTGCTAAAATGTTAAAGAGATTCTGAGATTGTAGCTGTGTGGAAGATGTAGATTATCACTTGTTAACCAACTTGAGTTTTAAAACCATGAATCACTTTGTAAACATCAGTTATTCTTAAGAAAGTCTGGGAATAAAAAAGAAAAAAAGACAGGGATTTAGACATGGGCTGCCACCTTTGCTTTTTTGGAGTTTTCATTGGAAACATTCGGGTTGGAAAAGAAGCTCCCAGGAATTTTGTTTGAATTCCAGGCGAAAGCAGAAGACAATTCTAGGAAGCGGCTAGAGACTCAGCAGAAGATAGTCAAGTACAACACTTTTTTCTTCTTTTAATAAGTTACACAAGTTAATTAAGGGCAATTAACCTAGCAGTAGGTTCTGAGGACTGCAGGGCTTTGTTTTCATGCCAAGGTTTATGTGGGACTCTGAGAGCTGCAAGTCCTTGGAACAGAATACCATAAACCTGATCTTACCTAATTGGTGACAAAATACACTTAACTATGGAAACAAAAATAGTAGTACTTTTTCCTTCTGTGTTTATCTTTGCCTTTAAAATACGGTATTCATGTATTTCATAGGAAGTACTACATATTATTTTTAAAAATGTCATTCAGTTATATTCGTCTTCCAAAAAAAAATTGCTAAGGAAGATTGCAGAAACTGCAGTTAGCTCCGTGAAACACACCCCCTTTTCTTCTCTTCCATGAGGCCACAACTCTGTTATCCCTTTGCATCTCCATGGCTGCTTCTCCTTTGTCCTTTATGATCCCATATTTCCCTGTTCTCTAGTGTTGCTTGGAATCATCAATGTGTTTTTGAAGGTAGACTTTCTGTAAAAAATTGTAGCTACTTCAAAAGTTTCTGCATCTGCTTTATGTAGAGAATGAGGTTTAGTGTCAAACCAACTGTACTCTTGTGTTGCAGGAATCATCATCCACATGGACAGTAAAGTCATCCAAGGTATTTATTTGAATCATAATGCAGAGAAAATTTGTGAGTTGGAAAGTTAAGTCCTAAGTGAGGTTCTAGGAGCATGACCTAGATACTGCATTAGAAGAGGAAAGAAAATAGGCAGCTGATAGAAAAACAACAACAACAACAACATTGATATTTTCCTGTATTTTGGAATTAATGATAGGGAAAAATAGATGGAATTACCTGCACATATTTCAAATGGACTTTTGTCAAGTTTCGATTTTAACAGCTGGTTTAGTTCTCCCTATATTTGTGATATCTGATTGCTACAGATTTAGAATTTACACAGCTCAAATTATGTTCGTGTTCTACAGTAGAGACACTTTTTATTCAATAGTATTGGGACCCATAAATAAGCTAATTAAAAATTTAAAGCAGGGTATCAAACACTCTGTAAAAGGATAAATAAATTATGTAAATGCTTTATTTTAAGATATGTAGATACATATTCATTCACCAATATACTGATAAAAACCCAAGAATTTTTCTTTGGATGTCTAATAAGTGTAATTGCAATTAATTCCTTATGTCTTTATATATTCATGATGCCTAATTTCTTACAATTCCAATTTCTTTAAAGTTGAATAAGAATTAAAGAAACCTATTAATCTCAGTTTTTAAATTCTTCTATTTTTCTATTATTTCTACTACTTTTAATTATTTTCTATTGTTGTCTTCCCATATTTAAAGATGTCTTACCCATACCTAATTTATAGGAATTTTTAGTGATTTATCCTTATCAAGTTTTCCCAAAGCATTCAAATGGTTTTCATACAAACAACTTTCATTGTTTATTCATTGATATTTGATCAACTTACATATATACTTATTCAAACTAATTCCCAAACCTACGGTCTGGGAATTTGTTTTACAAAGCTATATTTACACCACCCTTGAATTCTTCTGGAACTATACAAAAGTATTTTCTGCTTGTTGGTGTGGCTTGTATGTATGTATGAAAAGAGTTATAACTTATTATAGGTTTAGTGATTTCTAATTGTCATTTTCTTAAAGTCCAACTTACAAGAACTAATTTTAATAATAATTTTGACTGTTTACATTACCATTTTTTCCTTTTTCAGAAGGAATTCAAACATTTCAGTCATTTGAAGTTTTCCTTTATTTTAACTTGTAAGGAATCTGACTAGAAAAATAAAAGGCAAAAGAAAACAAAACTACACACCCTATAGTGATAAAATGAGATTAGGATTCAAATTTCCTGATAGCCTTTAAATTCGCACTGTTAACAATAGGACATTCTGCCTTCTTCCACCATATTTCCTATCCAACTAATAGTAAGGCATTGCTGTGAGGCAAAAAGTTATTTATTCAAGCATTTCCTCACTGCATGGATATTCGTTTGGAAACTATACTGATTTAAAATAGATATTACCAAAAAATTAAAATAAAATAAATTACATTTTATATTAAAAACAGCATGCTCAATGTTTAATATATAATTTGGTTGCTGAATTATCAGATTTATATTTAATTTCTTGATGAAACTGCATCTCAATCCATGTCAGACTTACTACCTGTACACTTGGTTTCCTTTGAAAATTAAAACCCTGACCTAGAAAACAAGCACACTGTTCAGGGACACCATCTTGTAAGTTTAGTTGTTAGCCACCTGCCGAGCTCAATAAATCAGTCTGCAAACTACTGATCCATGTCACAGTATTTTCGTCTATTTGTTGGAAACAATTACCTACAAACCAAACATTTTTCCACTAAGTTTGTTCAGGTGAAGATATCCTACTTCCTTTACATGTAATTTCTATTTACAGATTTTTTAGAGCAAAGTGAATATCAATAAATGTAATATAATAATTATGAATTGAAAATGATCTATTACTAGGCTTTAAGTACTGTTACATTTTACAATATATTAAAAGAGTTGTTTAAAATTCATTGCTTAAACCATATTATTCCTTATCGCTACAATGACAGAGGCTTATTACAATCAGTATATTGTAAAATAATTTCAACAGTTTTACATTATATCATTTGCTTTGTCTTTATCCTCAAACATTATTAACTAGCTTAGGTAATTAGTTAACCTTAAGTAGTCCTTGAATTGGTGGATTAAATTAAAAATAATTTATGAATACAATTAGTATGAATCAGTAAGTCCCCATTTTGTCCATTTTGCTAAAAAATACATATAAATTTAGTTTTGTGTTCCTTTTCTACTCTGTTTAATGTTTCATCTATTTAACATGTTTCCAGAGCAAGCTATTCATGAAGAAATATGACTAATAAACAAGTTATATCAAACTTGGAATTCTTTAAAAAGACATGTTTCTTTATAATTGATTTTTAAGTTCCACCTCACTCTCTCAAAGCATCTGATACTTTTATCGGTAATACAGTGGGAAGTATGCCTGGGTGGCTCAGTCAGTTTAGCATCTGTCTTCAGCTCAGGTCATGTTCCCAGGGTCCTGGGATGGAGTCCCTCATCAGGCTCCTTGCTCAGCTGACAGCCTGTTTCCCCCTCTGCCTGCCACTCCCCCCCCGCTTGTGCTCTCTGACAAATAGCAAAATCTTTAAAAAAATAATACAATGGGATAATACTGACCCATTAAGGAAATTAGTATAAGGTAATTAATAGAGGAACAAGATGAACCATCCAGTCGTGAGCTAGAGCCTCCTGGTACCAGCTTGTAAGAAAAAATTCTGCACATGTCTTCATAACTCCATGTTCAGTGACGGCATATTAGTAGCTTGGTTTGCCATGGAATTGAAATATGTCACATTTAGGACTTTTTTTCCCCCTTTCTTTTGGAAGAGGGAGTTCAGTAGCGCATCACTGAAAACATCTACTAGAAAATATCCTGGATCTATTGCATTATACAGACAAAATTATGTACCACAGTGTGGAGCCACCAAAAATTTAGCTTGGATATATTTTTTTAAAAGATTTATCTATTTATTTTAGAGAGAGAGAGCATGAGCAGGGGAGGAGGGAAGGGCAGAGGGAGAGAGAGAATTCCAAGCAGACTCCCCGCAGAGTGCAGAGCCCCACAGAGGGCTGGATCCCAGAACCCTGAGATCACACCTGAGCTGAAATCCAGAGTTGGACGCCCTACCAACTGGCCACACAGGAGCCTCTTGGATATTGTTTAAAGCAATACAACTTGATATTTTCAATTAAGCACCCCTGGAATGATTATTTTTAAGTTATGTGATTTCCTGCTATATTCTACATAATAAATTAGTGGAAAATATACAATTATGTAATTAGTTGATATTGTTGGTGATCTAGAGTTTTTGGATATAAGTTAATTAGGTATTAGTTAAATACATACCAAACACAGTAGTTTGGGCTCGCTTAGATTTTACCAGGCTACTTTCTTTGGCAATAAAAAAGTATTTAAATACGTTGTTTCTTAGGTCACCCTTAGGTTATGATAATAAAACCATAAAATTAGTCTAGAGAAGCTGTCTCTTGCTATTTTAAGTTCTGAGCATATCAAAAACTTGTTTCAGATACCCGAAGTCCAAATAAAAGACAAGGGATGGGGAGGAGCATAAAAGCCTGTCTTTCCTTTGTCTGATCTTTATACTACATT